>NC_092862.1:107048950-107187639 GCF_032062135.1 Pyxicephalus adspersus | reverse complement strand
TTTCTTTCTTTCTTTCTTTCTCTCTTTCTTTCTTTCTTTCTCTCTTTCTTTCCTCAGTCCCAGCACAGCAATGACAGTCCTATCACCTGGCCATGATTTATTTCCAGCCATGTCGCTATCCTAACAAGCATTGAGTGAACCTAGTGCAGTCACACCTCTTGCTGTTCACCAGGGGATCATCTTCCAGAGCCTTGCACTCATTAATTGCCATAATCACAGATCAATTGCCGCTGTACCCTTCATTGTCAGCTGGGAACTTCATGGCTTCCGTCCAGCCGCTCATCAGCAGCTCCTGAAGGGGTTAAATGGGTGACAAATTCCTGTTTTACAACAATTTATAAACATTACCGCTGATTGATCTGTGTGCTCTTCTTTTCATTGCAGAAACTCGTTGTAAAAACTGCAGTGCAGCCAGATCTGTGCTTTATGACGATAGAGAAAGATCAACTGGTATCCATCTATGCCCAATTATCAACTAACCATAAATACAATATATTAAATCACAACACATAGAATACAGTCAAGGAACAATAAATAATAGCCACTGCAATGGTTCCTGTTTGTAAAAATCTGTAAACAATTGTTAAGAATCAGCAGGACTATTACCATGATATGGATATAATAATAATCAGAATTAGACAAACATGGTGTAATAAATGCAGTTATTTGTGTGTGTTTGTATCCTTCTTTGCTAATGATTTGACATTGTTAGCATGTTACTTTTACACTCCTTAACAATAGTTGCTACTTTCCATCTCTTTTTGCATATACATTATGAGGAATTGACATTTTCTGCATTCTGTGCTTTTGATGCCTAAAATTTAGACATTTGGCACCTATTTCTTATGCTAATGAACTGCACTCAATGCTGGGAGGGATGGGCTGGAATAAGCACAATGAAGTCTGCTCTAATCTTATGTGAATAGACTGTCTGAAATAAGTCCAGCCTCCATACCTGTTTCCTGGATATAGATATAAATGAGACATCTGAGACATCTGCTGCTATACTAAAATAGTATATGCTTTCCACTATATCTCCTATAGCTGTGTGGCTCAGTTCAACAGCACTGGATTATTATTTGCTGTTTATTACACCCAATCACCTTTTATTTAGGTGGTAAGGAACTACAGGTCCCAGCATACAATGCATGAACTATCTGGCTGTCTTTCTATTTCTGAACTCTATACACTTTGTGCCACTGACCTAGAAGCAAGCAAAGGAGTCACATTTTCTCATTTTACCCAGGTAATATTTTAACAAAGGTATCAGATTAGCATGAGAGCCATTTTGATATCAGAAAGTCATATTTGCCAACCTTTGTGTTTTTATTTTCACCGGGGTATATAAACACACTATTTCTAAATCTCAAAAAATCTTTACCAATCATTTTATCTATATTTCTTTGATTAAAATAACACCTGGCGATCCTTGTATAGACACTGCCAGCTATATGGTGAGAACATTCTGTCCATGTCTGGGTGCAATGGGGTGCACCCACTCACCCCTCCCTCTCCCTTCTCCACAACAGTGCTATATATAGGTTGCTCATTTGTTCTATGTTGCTGGAAGCAATCTTTTTAAAATTTACTGTCTGGATTTTTGGACAGTTCATGTTGGAGTAATAAGACAATTTGAAAAAATGCACATCTACTTAATTTACTATTTTTTTTTAAAAAAGTTTGAAACTCCAACTTAAAGCATTTAAAAAGCCAGACATGACATGCTAATATTTAGATCAGTGTAAGCATGTTGTAGATTGGTCCCTGTAGCACATCACATCATCCCTGATAGAAGAGGTGTTGTTATTGCCCCTCTAAGGGCTGTGACACATGGCTTCTCTCTGCAGGGGTCTATTGCATCTCATTTTGTCCCTATGGTCTCTAACAGTGGCTAACACTTACAGCTCTTTTACATAATTTACAGACTAATATTCTAACAAGTTCTTCCATCACCAGGTATACACCTTTTATTTTACTTGTTTGATTGGTCAGCCAGTGTTGCGGTAAGTCTTATATTTACACCCATAGGTCAACAAAAAAACAAAAACAGGCAGAAATATTCCATGCAAAACTATCTGCATATGTGTGAATCTGTTTATGGATAGACAAAAAAAATCAATGCGACAGGAAACGATGTTCTGTTTTTATTGCACATTGATAATGGATTCTTTGATAGACTTAAAAAAAGTTTTGTAATATTTTTGTAAACCACCAGTCAGTCTTAATAATGCCAGTATTATTATTATTAATAATGCATGCAATACATTGATACCCTTACTGGGAAGGGGGGAACTCTGCTCCTTGAAGAATGGGAGGTCATCCAAAGTTTTTAATAGAACCCAGTGATTTCTAGCTATGTCCCTGTGATGGCCGCCATGTAAATGCCTTTATGAAGTAACACATCTCTAAAACTGGTTGCGTTAGTACTACGTGGTCTGCTTATATGGCCAATGTAGCCACCCTCCATGGCCTACATTCCCATTGTTGAAAGCAGAATCATAGGGTTCAGTGTAAAGGATAGATATGCATGGCCTTGTCTGTAAACCAGAAGTTTGCTGCTGAGAATTGCAGGGCACAGTGGTACTAAGAATGGACATTACTTTACTATAAGTGTAAAGAATACATAAAAACTCCAACAACTTCAGATTTTTAGTTTGCAGTGGATATATTGAGAAATCTTAAAAATAGAACATAGATCGTAACATTTTACTTCCTGAATGTTTCCATCAGACTGTTAAGCAAACCTGTGATTTGCCCATTCAAGGCAAAGCAATGGTTTTCTTGAATTCCTCACTCTTTTCGGGCATTAACACAGCTTTACTTTTTCTCCCCACTGCTCTGTTTAGTGCTGGGGACTAGTGGAAATCCCAACACGTTTGGGTATGGTTTTAAAAGTATTCATGTGTACCTAAAAAAACTTAAAAAGACGTTTTTAGTAGCAGTTATTCACATACACCTTGACTTCTTGTTCTTTGTAGCGGTGTAGCCATTGTAGCTTTCCAAGCTGTGGTTCTACAAGTTTAGGAAATACCCCAGCATTTCAGCATTCCAGTTGGATGTGGCTATTACTAAAAATGCAATGACCTGAATGAATGAGCACCTTTACAGACCTAAAAAGACATACAGTCCACAGAAGGTTAGAGGTTAAAGATAAGTTATAATATAATTTATTTGGTGTTGGACTCATATACAATGTGCATCAATATATTTCCTCTCTGCTTTTCATAGCATGTTTAATTTTGAATTTAGCATAGTTCTTGTAAGCCAAAGGATGTGACCCACTCTGCTGTTAGTGCAGTTATTTTACGAACACAAACAAAGCCTAATACTCATACCTACACTCACACCGCTCAGGGCTTCTCTCTTTCACAAAGGTTTCCAGCATGACTCATTCACATGGGTGACTTCATACTGTTTATAAAAAGGCGAAGGCACCCCCAGCTAGCAAGTAGGAAGATGTGAAACTTTCACTTTGAACTACAGTTGAACTTATGTTGCTTCTAAAGGTTGATCAAACACCTTTTACAATTTTTTATCTGCAATGCAGGCGTTGAGTCCTAAAAAAACAGTGGAAGAAGCCATTGGCCACTGCAAGCACACAACCACCTTCTTTTTAATTTTCTGTAGACATATTTTAAACATTATCAAGGCTTTTTGAACAGTTTTACTCTTCCTTGCGAGCTCCTTCAGTGAGCAGTGCACAGATGGCAGAAGTTTAAAAGTCTCCTATTCATTGTTCTGGACTACCACTGACACAACTCTAAGCTAGGTACACGAGTGCAATAATTGTCAGTGGAAAACGAACGACTAACGATTATGCACGATTATTTTGAACAATCGTATTGTGCACATTTCTGTACATGCTGTAACGACACGATCGTTTAAATATATGCCACCAATAGAATACACACACTAGATACGATCATTTGAACGATGCAGGAAGTCACATGTAAAGGAGAAAGTGTACTGCTCAACCATCCATGATCACTGAACGACCGTACACACAATAGATAGTGAATGATCGTCGCCCAATCGGACCTGCCGGGATGGTCGTTCATTTCCACCGACAATCCTCGTTCAACTGCGTCATTGTGCACTTTTTAAAATAACGATTATCGGTCGAAAGGTCATTAGTCGTTCGTTTCCAACGATAATTATTGCATGTGTGTATGCAGCTTAGCTACCAGGCTCCACTCAAAAGCTGTCCAGATATGTCCTTAACAACTTAATTGTTGTAAATGTTACTCTTATCATTCTGTTGTCAATTGTATGAAAAGAAACCTTTAAGAGAGAAGCTGCCTGACTTTCCAAAAAAAAACAAAACTCTAGTTAACTGAATGTCATACTGTTACAAGACTCATATATTTCTGATCTGGAACAAGTATGGATCAACGGACAATGGATGACGAACAATCCTAATGCAGCAGGGTGTCACTCTGTCGTTTTCCCCCTCCCCTTTCCATAGAGCAGAACGGTGCTGTATGTACAGCACTCATTCATGCATCGTGTTGTGCTTAGTTATTGGAAAGGATCCTGAAATATCCTTTCCAATGACAATAATTGCACATGTGTACATAGCCTTAGTGATGGAGGTTCAGCATCACATGTGAGTGTTACCACTTCTTTCTGTTTTTCATGTACAGTACCCTGCAAGCCACTACCACCCATTGTAATCTGCTTGCACTTCAAAGAAAATCACAATGTCAAAACAAAAATGTTTTATTTCAAAATTTCACTAGCATGTTGACGAGGTGGGGGATGAGCAACCAAGGAAGGTAACTATAAGCAGATTAGAGCAAAACTGAACTAAAAATTGTGAGCAAGCTGGTTATTTATTGGAGAAGGGACGAGTGGTGTCCCTTCTGCAATAAAATAAACTTACCTGGCTGATTGCATTTTTTTAATTACACTCACCTGTCCTGACTTTGTTTTGGGTGCCATCATCATCACCCAGTCTTCTTTCAGTTTCAGGATCTTTGGCCATCTTTATTTGCCAGGCCGAAAATATTTAACTGCATGCACCAGAGTTCATTCATTCCCGGAAGCTAGGAGAATGCTGGGATACCCCTCACCGTACACAGAGCTGTGCATGCATGGGGAAGAAAAGATTGCAAATGGCAGTCAAGTGTATTGCAAAAGAATACCACCTGTACCTTTTGTGATAATGAAACTGCCCGCTCACAATTTTTTTTTCTCAATAAAAGGTGCTTTTTTGGGAAAAGAAAAAAATGTTTTCAAAATATTAGGGAACATTAATTTGATTAAAACTACATAGAGTAAAATAAACTGCAGGAAAAAAAGTGTAGAAGTGAAAGGCCCTTTTGGTTTTGGTTTCTTGTACCCAAAATGAATTGCCAGATATGTAAATCTGAGGATGTGGTATTACCTAGAACACGAAATATGGTATCCACCAACATTTAATTCTCAGTATTTCATTTTGGCACTTACCCAGATATAATGATGTATGACTCAAATGCAAAAACTACGTAAAGACTTCCAAGCTTCATCTTCTAATTAGTGAAACTTCCATCACTCAAAAAGAATAATGTTGTATTTTCTTAAAAAATGTCAAATCTTGACACAGGTGGCATAACTGAAGTAACCTATAAAATATTTACCTCTTTGGAAATGTTTGTCTGTTGTTTTGTCCTAACATACTAAATTACAGGGCCAGAGCTGAACAAGGGTATGGGTAACGCGGATCAAGGGCATATGAACAGGAATCCCAGATGGCGTTAGTAAAGGAATCCTAAGAAGAAGTAGGATGATAACCTCTTTTTATTCAAGGGTCCAGGCTTTTCTTTTTTTTTTAATTTTTGAGTTTTGTGTGCTTTGTTTGCCTACTAATCTATGCTTACTGCTTGTGCTCCCAATGTTAGAAGAAGAAAGGTGCACAGACACAATGTTCCCTGAGCCAGGAATGATTTTATTAGAGAGTTGGTATGGTCTAAGAAAAATTTTACTCACATCTTTTACCCTCGGGTAGTTACACAATGTTTGTATCTTGCTATTATTAACAAGCATGTTATATGCAAATCATAGCCCAGTCAGCCTTATAAAAAAATTTTTTTGTTTGCATATGCATTACATTATATTACTTTTTTCATAATAGTATACTTAACTTTTAGGCATTTTTACTTTTAGGCATTGTTACCCATTACATACCTATAACATTTACAATTGAAATTTTGGCAAAATATTACATAGCATTACATTTTTGCTTTAGTTGTACTGCTCTTCCTACTTTGTTTTCCCAACCTATGTTATGTTGAGTGCAATAAAACTAAGACTTTCAGTAACTCATGAAAGTTAATATTTAATTTTTTTTTCCAGATTTATGGAAAGTGCAATTCCCTGTGGAGTTCCCATGTAAAGCGAAAGAAAAGAAAAATGGCCAATTATTTTTCTGTCTCAAAGAATAAGTGATGTGTAAGAGAGTGACAGCTCTGAGAACGGAGACAACACTTCATTAAAATAGCTATTAAACATTTTGAATATAATGTCATCTCTTCAGCATTTCATGCATTAACCAGTCTCGAAGAAAAATTTACTGGCACTTATAGTCTAGGAGTGAATTGTGTGGTATCCGGTTACATAAGTAATAATACATGGACATATTTTTTTGTCTATCATTTCAATAACCAGGTAGAACATCATTGCAGTAATCCTACTGTGCATCTTGCTAATTAGTCTAATTGCCTTAGGTGAAATGGTAAAAAATGGTCCCCTCTTACTACATGGGCTGGATGTTCAGCTGAATATAAATTCATCTGAACAAAGAAGCATCTTATTCATTATATCAATATGAATGTCAATACAACTGAGGAACATCTCATTCTTTTTAAGCATTGAGCTATTGAAGATGCAGCACCTTTGTCCAGCTTCACAAACGCCTAAAATAAAGAGATAGTACTCATTATGCCTTCTGATTAAATGGAAAATGTCCAGTGGGTGAAAAAGGCAAGATATGGCTCATGTTTAAAAAGAAGCACATGCATATGTTTGCAGAAGGGATCTCGGTGAATGCTTTTAGAAGAACAAATTTGCTAAAAGGGTCCATTTTCAATTTCAGTTCTAGATGCACTTGGTATAGTTGGAGCCTTACTCATAGTGAGCCTTATTATTCATCTTGCCCTCGGCTGATGTGAAGTATGCAGTCTTTGAATGATATTGTGTTGTTCATGCATCACGTTTCAACAAAACCTTTATTTATGTATTTTGGTGGGCTTCTAGGTAATTTTTTCCATCGATATAATAAGAAAGAGGATGTAGTTTTGCTGTTCACATGAAGATTTCATTTTGAAAAATTGTCTATACGTTCAATGTTTTATTATTAATAAATCATTATTTTAAAATTTTAGATTTAATCTGCTACTGATTAATATCTTATAGCAAATAATTAAAAAGATGATAGTTAGGGTTCCACCCAAAGAACATCCGCTATAGCTAACCTATAGTTTTTGTTAAAAAAAAAATAAAAGTAAAAGAAAGTCTATTTACATATTAGGCCAGGGCAAATCTTATTTCTCCTTGTCTGTATTTTAGAAGGATTTTCTTACATTGTCCATGTCACTTCCTGTATTCTGTGGATGCCTACTATTGGTTAATTAAAACAGTTTTTATGAAAATTGAAGGTCACTTAAACTCTCTGGGTAAATTCCAAATAACCTATTCTTAGTAGGTGGAAAACGTATTTAAAAAGAAAAATTTATTTAAAAAGAAAAACATACCTTACCAATTAAATGGCTGTCTTCTTGGGAAGTTATCTGTGGTATACAGGTCAGCCAAAATCTCGTAAAAAGATGCTCTTCAAATGGGCTGGGTTCTTGGGAGATTTTGCTTTTTCTGCATTCCATAAAAATCCTGATGGCAGACTCGGGCATGTATTGAGTAAGCCAGCCACATGCCTAATTTTTCTAGGCAAGGTATAGAACGGGGCCCTATTGCCAGGTGCAATGAATCTGAGTGGGGCATTGCATGATGAAGGTCTTTGTTGTATTGCCTACTGTACTGTACTGGTGACAAGGAACTTCAGGCAGCAGCATCATTGTCACAAAGAGAACAGTTGCAAAAATAATGATCCTGTAGGTCTGAATGCAGTTTCGGATCACCCATCTCTACATAGGAAGAGGTTTTCTGGAGGGTTTACTGGGTAATCTGTTTAGGTTCAGTTCATAAAAAGTTTCATAAATCATGTATAAAGTTTACAAATTTGTAAGAACTTTACTGACAGGAGGGCAAATCTTTTTTCAATTTTAGCCTTTTAAAGAACCAGCTATTGTCAAACATAAGAATTGAGAAGCCAGACTCTGTCATAGGGGGCAGATATTTAAATATAAAACAAAATAAAAAAAAATAAAGAAAATAGTATCTCTTCCTGTGCATTATTGTCAGCTCCCCCTAACAGGTCCAGCATACTGACAATATATCTGAGGTTAGCCTGCTCTTTTAGGTAAGAGGTGCTGGGTAATCAATTGATTGGAAGGCCTGACCTTTTCATGTATGAGGCTGCATGTTTTTTTTACTAATTATAGCGCATCCAAAACAATACGAGGCAATATAGTAAAAGGACTGTGCTGTTTGCCTTATTATTACTAAAGTAATTTTCCTAAAGTTTTTAAATAAGCTCATGCAGTTGTGTAAGTTATTAGTGTGGTCCAGCTTTCATTTTTGTAGAAGCTCTGTGTGCTGTAAATGTACAAAAAGGTGTATATGATCAAATGTCAAATGTAGAAGATAATTGCTACATGCTTCCATGGCTATTTTGGCTTTAATGCTGGCAGATGAAAAGCTTTCAAGCAATGATCATGTCTTAGCACTGATGTCTTCTGATTAGTAAGAGTTGTCATCAAGGCCAATGAGTAGCTCACACATCATGATAACACCTTTCATATCCATTGTCTTATTTCTGCCATTAATGTTCCTTTGTAAATCACATATCCTGTACTTCTGAGACCCAAAGGCATGCTGTTTTTGCAACAGAAGAAATGGCAATCTTCGATTAATTATTTCATTGGTGAAATCCATTACTGCACACCCTTCTACATTTAAATTGTAACAGCTTGCTGGTGTGAAGAATACCTTTAGTCATGGTTATTGAACTTTCTTCATTATTGTATTTTACAGAAGAATGTACTTTTAAGAAACATGTCTTGTTTGGAATCTTACGCGTGCATCTTTGTAGAATACTTTCAGCCTCACTGATTTATGTATTTTTCAAATGTTGCAAATTCAGTGGATTAAGAAAAAAATATACAACAGATCTAAAAAAAAGACAACACCAAGAGTTGGAACATCTTGGAGATAGGTATAAAGTAAGACTGTAGCTTTTTGTAACAAAGGTAAAATATGACCCATATAATAAAGTTTAAAAAAATATTTTACTGCTGTGACCCAAAATATAGAGCGTATGTTATAAAGTTAGATTTCAGGTCTACTTTAAGAACCAGAAGGGGTAATGAATAAAGTTGGATCATTTTTTATTAGGGTGCCTTTTTAATCAATTCATTTGATTCAATATGCACAATATCAAGGGAGATTCTTCATACAGGTATATTTAATTTACATTTTAAAATGTAAAAAGAATAACAAATAATAAATGACATAAAGTGATAGGGTTTTTTAACGCTATGTTAAGATTTTTCCCAATCTAAAATCAATGCATCCACTTTAGGTATTTTGGGAAGAATAAACATGAAAGAATAACATCACAAATGGTTACAGTTGCTTGGAAACCAGTAAGGTGTCAATGGAGCATGATCTAGGGGCAGGAAAGTTACATGGACATGCCACAGTTTTACCAGTGATTTCCTATTTCCTTACAAATGGATTATGAAATCTTCAAGGGATAGGAGACTTGAGGAAGGGTAACTAAAAATCAATATTTTGCTTTTAAAGTCGTAAGGGGGGAACCAAGAGGGACGCACTTACTCCTTATCCTCAAAGGATTGGCTGAGAAGTGGCAAGACATCTCTATTTTTCCATAGCTTGGACATTCCAGACTAACAACCCACTTGTTAACAACTGGTGCTTTGCATTCTAACATCATGAACTTGTTTGTTTTTCAAACTTTACCATTGATTCCAAAAGCTGAGTGTCAAAAAAGAGACTTAAAAAATAATATGGGGTTCATTTAAATACCATGTAATGGGAAACCTGCTACTAATATATCAAAAAATATATATACATATATGTGCCTTAAATGTTTGCAGCTTTGTTGGTGCTGGGAAAATATAGCATCACAGCAAAAAATATTTACTCTTTACATTTCAAGCAGCTTGGACATTAGTGATGGTAAAAATGGAATTATTAAAGGCTCTTTATTACATCTCTGTTAAGAAAAATGTAAGTAATAATGTTGGGTAATAAGCAATATCATATATTACAATATTTACAGTTTCTACTTTGTAAAGCATATTTTAAATCACTCAAATCATTTTGTTGCTCCTTTTTAAAAAAAAAATGAATCGTGTGGTGCAGCTCTTCTTCAAATTATTATTATTAGTAATAATAATAATAATTAAAATAATAATAATAATAATAATATTAATAATAAACAAAGAAAAAATATATAGCGCCAACGTATTACACAGCACTGTACATTAAACATTCTTATGATTATTTTCACTGAGATTCAGACCTGACTTTGATCTCTCATCTTACACTTTGATCCATTCACAGTACTGATAAAACCAATACAATATTTGATCAAATAATCATCAAATATTTGTTAAAAGGGTTAAGAGAGATGTTTTAAATATGGTTTTGCAGAGTATCTTATCTACATGCTTTTGAACCCTGTTGTTCATCTCTGGAAGGGGAAACAACCTATTTATCTCTATGAGGTACAGGTAAGTTGCATGCAAGCTCCTTTGCAATGTCATGTGATCTCCTGGACCACATAAGACATAAACAAGCCTTGTACGCATTAACTGTTTTTTCCAATGTTCCCCTAGAACAAGGAATGGCAAACACCGGCCTTTAGGCCAGATACGGCCTAGCCAGTAGTTTGTTCTGGCCTAACACCCCCCTGGTCGATCCGGCAGGGGTCAGCAACCTGCAGCTCCGGAGCCACATGCGGGGGTAAGGGGTAAAGGGACATTCCATCTCTTCCGTATGCATTGCGGAGGAGAGGGATTTCCCTTCAGGTGCGTTCCTGGTGGGGGGCGGAGCCATCAGCGCGGGACTCGAGAGAGAGTCGGGCCTAGTGTGCCTTCTTGACCTCCTAAAATGGCCTAGTAGCCAAAAAAGTTTGCTGACCCCTGTCCTGGAAGTACCTGATAAATGTGGTAGGAGCTGATATCATAATGGCAAGTGTATGGCAATAATTAACTACATCAAAAACTATTAGCAATCTGGCCATTAGATTCTAAAGGGATTCTCCAAAAACTCCAAAATTTACACTACAGGATCCTCATATAACTCTTGCATTGTTTGGAGTTAATGCATCTACAATTATAAAGAACAAAAAAAGAACATTATAG
The DNA here is from genome assembly GCF_032062135.1 of Pyxicephalus adspersus. Taxonomy (NCBI): domain Eukaryota; kingdom Metazoa; phylum Chordata; class Amphibia; order Anura; family Pyxicephalidae; genus Pyxicephalus; species Pyxicephalus adspersus. The sequence continues at coordinate 107,176,156 of NC_092862.1, read as the reverse complement.
CAAGAGTACAAATTGTTCAACATAAAGGCAAAGACAAAGCCATCAGAAACAAGGTGCTATAAACCAAATATAAAGTTGCTTGGCCACAGTAAGAGTAAAAATATTTGGAACAAACTGAAAACAGCATTTCAGGAGAATAACCTTATACCAACATAGAAGTATATTGGTGGAAATGTTATGCTCTGGGATTGCTGTGTTTCTTCAGGTCATGGTCAGTTAAAAATTGTGCATTGTATCCAAATGTATTTGAGAATGTGAGGCCACCTTCAGAAGGTTAAAGATAAATATTTTAATGTGATAAAGACCTAAAGCACACCAGTAGCACACCAGTAAACCGACCATGGACTGGCTCAAAATAAAGTAATAGGGGGTTATGGACTGGTCTGTGTGAGTGATTTAAATCCCAATAAAATGTTTTGGGAAATTGAATATTAGCAAGTTCATGTAAGGAAACAAGCATCTTGCAACTGAAGACATTTTACTTGGAGGAGTGGTCAAACATCAATATTCATGATAAGCTAATCAAAAATGTGTTCAATAAATATGTTGCATGTATTGATATTTTGCTGAAATAAATCTTTTTGTGTTTTTATTTATGTTCTCTTTATGATAGTATATTATATAAGCTAGTTTTGTTAAATCAAGCATAGCGTTTGCATTTTTAAGTCTGTTGAAAAGTCAATTGCAGGTATTTTAACCAGTTTTACTTACTTTTTTACTCGACTGTATTAATATCTATTAATGTGTTTGATTATAATGGCCGATCAATTAAATAACTTGAACCACAATTAAAGTCTCTGTTAAAACAAAAAATATTTTAATTGAGGCTGCAAAAGATGGGATCTATTTACAACAGGATTTACTGAGAAATCTGCACAATGAATGCCTTACTGCAATTTACCAGCATTTGCCTGGCATTCCACCATCAAATTTACTCTTTACTATTTATATTAGGTTTAATTTCAACCAGGTGAATTCAGCAGCCAGTGAACAGCCATGGAACATAAACAAATGGTTTTAGCCTGCAGCAATCAAGCTCTCCATAGTGCTGATATGTTGGTAATACCAGCTATGTGACTCCATGGGGGTATGTGGGACCACTGCTAAGAGATCCCTGCTGTCGGTGAGCTGTGCTCCTTTCCTCCAGTTTGGTGAAGATGAGTTTTGACAAACACTATAATAAAGAAGATATGAGTATGAGGAACAGTGCTAATTCTCTGCAGCTTGCTCAAAAGGAGTTTGCACCACAACTGAAGTTAGGTTTAAAAGAAAATATTATAAGTAATAGTTTTTGCAGCCTTGATCAACTTAAATAGTCTTGATGACATCTGGGCTTTAAATGTAATTGAGCTAATAACATCAATCCCAAAAATGTATTTATGTATAGCTTCTGTCTTGCAAACAATTTACATGTAATACTGAATACAGTACTACATAAATATGTCAATATGGGCTAGATTAGGGCTTACACTGACTATCTACCACTTACTTTATCAAATATATTGTATTTTGTTACCAGTACAATTTAAATGTGTCCCTTTATTATTGTGTGCTACTTCCTCCTCCTAGATTGTAAGCTCTTTCGGACAGGGTCTCCTTCTGTAAATTGTTTGTAAATGTCTGTCATTTGCAACCCCTATTTATTGTACAGCATTATGTAATATGTTGGCGCTATGTAAATACAGTAATAATATTACGTGCAAATCAGTATTATTTATATTTATACTTGTTTTTGACATATTGCCTCTTAACTGATTCACAAGCTGTTGCCCACAATGACGTTTTAAAGACAGCTAAAAATTTCTTTTAGCCTTGGACACAGACAATGCTTACCTAAAGTGGTAAACCATAAACATCCTGTTTTTGCAATCAACAGTAAAAAAATATTGTACCAATTAATAAGAGATAACATATTGTTTCTACAGAACAGGCTGGATACCGTATGGGATCACAAAATATGAATTATTGTCAGGCAGTTCCTTACAACACAAGCCCATATGGCTTATTCCATCTGTAGTAAGTGGTTTATTTACAAAAATCTGAATCAATTGATTGCAATTATTTACACAACACTCCATGCTGTAAATTCCCTAAAGATCACAGCAAACATCAAACCAAATGTTATAAAATATGAAAATATGAAATCTGACCTTGCATTGTGAAATGCCACAAAATAAATATGGTGCTGGTGTATTATTTAAACCCCTTCGCTGTTTATGGTCTCAAAATTAAAATAGAGTTATAAAACATTATTTAAACTAATTTATGAAGTCAAATTTACTTACCCCTGATTTGCTGTAATTTAGGGAACATGAATATCGATGTCTAATTATGCCTAAAGCAGTACCGTAAATGATTATTCTAGTCTTAAAAAAACCTTTTGAAAAAGAACTTTACTACTTTATCTGTATGCATACTAGGACTAAAGAGGGAAGGGTGGATTATAATTGTATATGGTGCAGGTATTTTCATGTATATGTTATGTGTGTGTATGCAGTGCAGTGTGTGTTTGTGGTTATTTTGTATTTGTTTGTATTTATGTTTTTCTATGTAATGCAGTGTTTTGCATATAATTAGCAGATTGTGTGCATGTTTGTGTGTGAGGTGCAGCTTTTGTGTATTGTACTTCCTCTGACATAGGGCATGGTTTACTTCCACTTAGTGCATTTCTTATTTAGAATGATCACTGATGCAGCTGACTTGTTTCACATGAACATTTCTTACTGCCACTGTCCACCAATGTAAGGGTATTTCATACTTCCAGTCATGTAAGGGTTTTTTTTTTTACCTCCACCGATCCCCTTATTACTGTCCACCAGTTTATTTACACAATGGATCTGATATAATAAAGTCTCTCCAAGGCTAGAGAGGATACACTTTTATCAGTGAAGCTGGGTCATCCAGCAAACCTGAAATGGAAGTCATTTGCTATTTTTTTAGCAAAGTTTTTAAATCCTGGACCAGATCCATTTCAGGTTTGCTGGATCACCCAGTTTCACTGATTCTCTCCAGAAAACAGAAAATACATGCAAAGAATACACAGCAACAGCACATTGTACTGTCTGCATTCCATTTCCTTTTTGTTCCCTCATTAAAGCAGAACTAAACCTCTTTGAAAAAATTGTGATCAGACAGATCTTTTATTGCAGAAGGTACTGATGATGTTCTTTCTTCACTATTATAATCTGCCTGATAACATTTTTTTCAATACATTCACCTGTGCCTGTTTCATCGCAGGTGTCTCCAACTTCTTCTTTTTTCTCTTCTTGGTTCCCTACTTTGGTCATCACAAATGGCATGTGAGCAAGATTTCATTCAGTCCTGGCAAAGGACCTGCTGGTAACCTGATGTATTTGCATTCCCATAGATGGGAAAAGACGCAATTCTAAATTGAACAAAGGCACACTTGCCCAATCACACTTTCACTTTTTAGCTCACCACAACACACAAAAGGTTCATGTATGAGTGATGTGATTCACCAAAATGTAAGTCTGTTGTGGTAGGCTGGGCATAACCCCATAACACACTGCACCCCAGTTTATTTTATATTATGTTTATGAACACATAACTGTGTTAAAAAATGTTTAATCCATTTGTAGAAAATGGTAATTATCAACACATATTTTTAACATATTAAAAAGCATAGCGGTAAACTAATAAAATTATTTTTTCTGCAGCTATAGGGAATAATATTTACCAAGACCCCTCACTGGTTTTGTTTTTTGTTGGGTTTCCTGTAGGTATATGAACTTTCATACAAGTCTAACCAAGACTGTTTTTTCTTGGGTTTCCTCCCGCAACCCAAAACCATACAAAAAGTACCCATGGCTTTTTACCAACTTGTTCTATAATTTAGATTAAGTTTAAATGTGTAAAGGTTTTTAAGTCTAATATTCTGGTATAACTGGATAACTAAGAGACAGGAAGCCTCTAGTAGATTTAGTACTGTGAATGCTTGTAATTAGCAAATTGGTTTTGATACCAGGTGAATCTGTGAAATGCAAATTGTAGTTTTTTAGACAATTGTATGCAAAAAACACTATACTACACATGATCACACAAGCCCTACATTTTATTGATTCAGACAAACATCTATATGAAAGTGTTTGGATGATATATGCACACTAAATATATATATATAGAAACATAAGTTTTTTAGGTTTTTTAAGTTTTTTTAGGTTAAGTTTTTTTTTCTTTAAATTGTATTTGTACAATTTTTTAGGTCCTATACTTACAGGTTGCACTAAATTCCACTTTTAACTTTGTATGATCAGACTGGTCATTATTGCAGAAAGAGACAGTTGTCACTTCTGAAATAATGCAGCTTACCCACCTGATCTTGCTGGGTTTTTGGCACAGTGTCAGCTGTTATTGCTAGGGAAACCCAGCATTTGCGGTTTCCCTTGCATGTGAAGGGATGAAGTATTAGTGTGTCATCCCGGCACAGCCCATCAAGACGGACAAAGTTCTGGAAGACCATAAGAAAGTAGATGGCGGCGCCTGGTACTGGATTGCAGACAAATCAGTCGGTCGGGTTTAGTTCCACTTTAAAGCCAGTAGAGGACACAAAACTGTCTTGCTTCCCCCCACTCCAATCCATCCTAACAGCAAGTATCAAGTGTCAAGGCCAGGAGAGATAACCCCCAACAAAACCCCCATCAAATGTCAGTAAGGCCCTGTGTAAAGCCTTTAAAGCAATCTACCGATTAAGTTTAGGGGCGTTAAACAAAAATCCTGATAGGTATGTTACCTGTCAATTTAAAAAAAGCATGGGCTTCAGCAGGCTTTTCAACAAATTTGATAATTTAGTGTTAAAGCTTATCTAAAAGCTTGTTAGATGAAAATTTTTAAATGACAGCTAGCACTTATGATCTGTTGACCATTCCCAAACACTGGCTAAAGTTTGCTTTACAACTTTAGGAACATTGTTTGAAACTTGCCAAAATCTGGGTATACACTTCGCTACATACAAGCCAAAGCTGAAAATTTATACGTGAGTTTTTAATATGGACTTTTTTTATCAATTTCAGAATATAAGGATTGTGATGCAGATTATGGGGTTTGTTCACAGAATCTCCCCAGGGGTATTTTGCAATTTTAGTCCTGGAAAAATAGACTGCAACAGTTTTTACTATTCATAAAAAAACACTTTTATTTTTAATCCGGGGGAGCTGAAAAGGGATTTTTCACAATGATGTATTTTTTTTTTCCATTTTAGACACATTTCACTTTTTCTGCCTGTCTGTGGACTTGTTATTTTTTGGACTGAAAGTGTGCATATCAAACTTTATTAAAAAGTTTGGAAAAAATAGACAAAATGAAGCAGTGAATTGAGGTAACAGGCATTAAAGAAAAATAAATTATTTGGCTTTTTTAACAGTCTCTTTTTATTCAATTATTACTTTTTGCGTGGTCCTGGCTGTTGGTTCTAGAGAGGAAATGGCTAAGACTGCACTCTCACCTTAGTGTTTTCTTATGGTAATTATATGCAGCACAATGCCTATAATGGCTTTTCTTTGAATCTCCATACAACATGCATTTATACTATCACAGCTTTGCCTAGGATCTTCCTTCCCAATCCACATTGTAACACAAACACATCATTTGTTCCCACATACCTTAGTGGATTTAATGGCGTCCTGATTATTTTGATCATGCTGTTTTGTGTATTACCCTTTTTCCAGACGTATATATTTTAGCATATTTTCTTTGAGACAGTACATGAAAAGGGAATACACTGATTGAATTAATGTATCATTTCCTTCTGGCTGACTTTCTATTACACAAAAATGTTCATGTCATTCTTTTTCTTCCAATTATTAACATTCAGTCAACAAGGTAGATCTAGTAAATGTTTCTAAGGAAAAATAGCTTTGGCTATTGAATTGAACAGACCTTTTATTAGTACTAAAACATTTTTTATTATTATTATTATTATTATTATTATTATTAATAATAATAATAATAATATTAATAATAATAATGATAATAATAATAATAATAATAATAACACAAATATAATGTTAGATTGAATTTGCCAACAAAATAACAAATTACATATATTACATCATTACTGTTATTATTAATAAATTATAAAAAACAGTATTACCAGTAGTGCTCTTACTTCAATAAATCTAGCCAGACCATCTAAAATAGTTCATTTACAGGTATCCTATTTCATTAGAATAATCTCCCCACCATATTTTTTTCAATCTGATCTTTTCATGCTTGAAGTTTGGCTTGTTCCCACACACCGGGCCTGATTTATTAAAACTCTCCAAGGCTGGAGTGGATACACTGTCATTAGTGAAGCTGGGTGATCCAGCAAACTTGGAATGGATTTATTCAAAGTCATTTAGTATTTGCTAGCAAATCTTTTTATTATGTAATGGGCCATGGGAAAATTGCCTATTATTATACCTTAAAAGGACTCTTTGTGAATATGGATCTTTAATTATATCTGCTCCTAATAATCCAATCATCAGTGGTAATACATGAATAGTTACAATTATTTAATTTATTTTTACAGGCAGTCACAAAAAATTTTTAGTTTCCTACTTTAAACTTTTTCCTAATTTAAGGTTCATGATAATATTGGTTATATATAATGTACATATATGTAAGGAAATCACATCAGTGCAAGCTACATTCTGATATGATACCAGAATATCATCAGTCATTCCCTGTTTTAAGTTACCCTTAATTAACTACCATATGGATGATTGTAAGTGCATTCCGTGAATACTTATTTGCATAAATAATATTAACTGACTGTTTAATTATCACCCTCTCAGTTCTCCAATTTGCTTTTCACTCGTTTTAGAGCATTTGGCCTTGTTCATGAGATCTTATGATGGTGGAAAAAAAAGAAAATAATACATGAAATGCTTTATACAGTAGAATGGCCTTATTTCAAAACCTTTGAGTAAATGAACATCCTATTCTCAAACCCCTATTGTTTTAACCCATTAAGGTTACGGCTAATCATGCTCCATATTAGAACATACAAATGTTTATTTAAAAAATCTTTTATTTACCAAGGACATTGAGATTTCAGATACATAATACCAATCTTCCTAACCATCCATCAAATATGTATGAGGTTTGAGCAGAAGTACACAATGTGCCCATGCCTCTGCTCATTTTCTCAAAGAGCACTTCCCACGCTTGCGTGAACCATTACTGATAGCACCACTTGTACATGGGGGGGGGGGCGCTCATAAAGTGTCTCAGATCACTTTCTATTACAATGGTTTTTCTATTACAATTTCTACTACAATGGTCCAAATTAGGTGTCTTTTTTACAAGCTGTCCATGCATATTGGACAATTGAAAACACTAACTAGCATTCTTGCCCAAACTGCTTTGTACTTTCATTCTGAAAATGAACAACAGGTAAGAATTCACTCATGGTGATCACTCTCCATGTCCCCAGCCCACTAGGCAGGGACGTGTATGGGGCACAGAGTTGAGTTCAAGATACCAGCCTCCAACTTCACCAGTGCACTCCGCAAAGGGTGTTGAACTTTAGGAGGTGGAACTTTAGAAACTTTAGGAGTCCAGGTTGCAGCCTCTGTACACACAGGGGCTGGAAAGTGCTGACTGATTAGGACTCATGTGTAGTACCTGATTTAACGGCAGGGGCTTAGCCGAAAAAGTGGCAATCAAGAGTAGTCAGACAAGCCAAAGTCGGGGCAGGCAGCAATCAAGAGGACTCAGATCAGAGCCAGGGTCAGAATATTAGAGTTTCAATATTGGGAAATGCTAAATGAAACAACTGGAACCTGGAAATAGAGCCTGAATGAACTCCTGTTGCCAGTCACTTCCTTAATCGGGAGATCATGTGAATAATGGAGATCATGTGATCAGCAGATATCCAAACTCACCACCTGAGGCAGTGCTGGAAAAGAGGCAGTTCAGGTGGTGTTCACATTTTGGCCAGTAGGAGTTTGTCTGTGGAATATTTCAGACTTCTGGGGTAAAGGGGCAATTCTGAGGGAGTCACAAGTTTTAGACCAGGAAGTAAGCAGTTGCTGCTGGCAACAGGGGAGTGCAAGGTGGGTGACACAGAAGAGGGCACAGATTTCCTGGTCATGTGGAGATCTGTGACAGTAACCCCTGCAGGTTTGTTGGGAAATTTAGACATAAAAATTTTGAGGAGAAGGGGAGCATGAAGATCCTTTAGAGCAGGGGTATCAAACTCAAATACACAGTGGGCCAAAATAAAAACTTAGACAAAGTCGTGGGCCTTACTTGAGGTTTATTGAAAAAATTGAGAAAGTTTTTCCTTCTCATTAGATATAAAACCTTTTCTTATGGAAACAAAGAGGTTTTGCTTAACATTCAATCTGGAACAAGATTATATTTGAGGAAATGCACCGCTACTACAATTCCCTGTGTCTATAAAACAGTCCAATGCGGGGCCACGGATAGGCAGAGAGGCGGCTGGTCTATAGATGCGAGTGATGCTGGGAATTGTAGTAGCGGCACTATTTCAATGCAGCGGCGGGCCAGCTGCAATTCATTATTAGGATTCCTTTGGGGGCCAAAAAAAGGACATTATGAGCCAGATTTGGCCCCAGGGCCAGAGTTTGACACCCCTGCTTTAGACACCCAGGTACATTCCTCAGGGCCGTAGCTCTTTTAATGTACCAAAAATAGAAGAGGTAGAAGAGTCCCAGATCTCTTCTACCTCATACTCTTATTCCAAGGTAGCAGGAACAGGGCCAGGACGTATGATCTTCTTTAAGAATCTGATAAAAATTACCAGTTTAAAAAGTGAAACATGGCAGGAGCTGAAGCAAAGGCTTTCTTCAATAACTAAAAGGCTTGGAGTGTTTTGGGTGACCAGACTTTACAATACTACCCTTCTTGGTCATGGATGTAATTAAGGCAATTAATGTGGAATAATCTTTATTGAACTGTCGGTAGTAACTGAGGAAACTGATGAAAGGAACTTCTAGATGGTTTAAGCTAGAGTGGTTTGCCCACTCAACCACAGCAGAATGTTTAGCAGGGTAAATAATGGAAACCTTACGTTGAATTAATGTAACCCAGAAATGAGACAGGAAGTCGTAACAGGCCTTGGCATATAGTTTATCATTCTGAAGCTGCTGCAGAACTGTCTTGATGTGGTCGTGGTATGTAGGTAGATCCTTGGAATAAATCAGGTTGTCATCCAAGTAAACAGCTTTACAGACATAAAGAAGATCACAGAAAATATTATTCACAAAATCCTGGAACATTACAGAGCCCAAACACCACTACCAAAAATTCAAATTGGCCATCTCGTGTATTGAAGGCAGTCTTCCATTCGTCTTCTTCACGGGTGCACGTTCAACATACCTCTGGAGAAAGTCCACAACCTTAATTTGCAGTGACTCCTGTTGTTGTATCTGCCGCAGCAAGTACTGCATGGAGTCAGGTAGCAGCACATCAGTGGGATCCAGGGCCTGAACAAACTCTCAGAGTGATCAGAGGTGGGTTGGTGGACCCTTCATGTCACCAGCCTGTCCAAGATAAGGAGTGATAGACTTTAGGAGGCAGTGCTTAGGTAAAGCCCTGTACATGCAGGGGCTGGTGACTGCTGACTGGTTAGGACCAATGTGTAGTACTAGAGTGAATGGCAGGAACGTAGTCAGACAAGCCAAGGTCAGGGCAGGCATCAATCATGAAAAGTCAGATCAGAGCTGACCAGAATATGAATATAGTGTCAGAAGATGCAATCTGGAACAACTGGAGCCTGGATGAACTCCTTGTTCAGGCTATATCCTTTTGCCAGTCATTTCCTTTTATAGGGGAAATCATGTAATTAATGGAGATCATGTGACCAGCAGAAGCACAGCATTAACTACAACAGGAAGTTGTACTTTTGTACAGCGCACTGCAATATTGACAATTTACTATACATTTTAGATAACTTACTGTCTCTGGTCTTATTGACCTGGAACAAATTTGCAGGAAGTTAAGTCAGAGGAAAGCCCTGATCTACATATCTGTTCTGGGTCAGTGAGTATATATTAGAGTAATATGACAAAATCCTGCTGTCGGCTGAAGTCAGCTTTGATACCTTACATAAAACTGGTAAAAACAAAAGCTTGGGTCCACAGGAAATTGGGGACTTTACATTGGCTTATATAGTTTTTTCAGAATATTCCAAAATACAATATCTGATAAAATCCAATCAGAATGTATCATTGTGTTATGTTTCTTTTGTGGATATTTTATAATTATTGTTATGGAGAGATGCAGGAACAGTGAATCAACACTATTCGTTACTACCAGTATAGCACTTCACAATTATATATCATATTACCTCCTAATTTAAATGGGACAATAATTTCCTCTCTATATCTTACTATATGTGTGAAGGTCCCCTCAGAGTCCTCATGCCACTCCATATGTACCCGCAGCTCCTCTTGTTGCCCCCATCCTCTGCACTTTTAATGTTGAAACTCAAGATTTGTTACAAAAATTCAACTTCCATTTCTTCTGAGGAAGGAGCAACGCATAACTGCGAAACGCATAGAGAAAAAAGAGCTTGGACCTGGACAGTGTTATCTAAACAATAATCCTGTTACCTGTATTGACTTCAAAGATATCCTGCAAATATCTGATACTATACAGGACATTTACAGGTCCCTATGGTTGCAGCAATGGCCCTGATTCATCAAGCCAAATCGTATTATCGATCGCGCAGTCGTATTAGCGATCCGGAATCGTGCGCGATCGCGCTATTCAACAACCGAAAAAGCTCGCGCACGAAGCCGCGCTTATCCGACAGGTTTTTACTCGCCCTATTGCGCATGGCAGGAATCCGGCCGACAGATTCAGGACGCGAGTGTACGCGCGCACTCGAGCCCCGGACCGCGGTAATCCGCGATCGCTGGTCGCGCGTATTATCGCGCTTCCCGCGATCGCGGATTTCAATGATGAATCAGGGCCAATGTCTCTACCTATTTACATACAAATCATATACAAATATTCAATGTTTAATGCCATATTTTGTGGTTTTTTCACATTGTATAATACCAAAAATCTGATTGGATTTCAGCAGACTTTGGATTTTGAATTCTGCTATGATTCTACACTTTACCTTTCCTTTTCCTGTATCAAACAAGGAATGTGGCTGTACATTTTGGTTGTCACCTTGCAAACCTTTTGTTACATAAAACAGATGAAAAGTTAACCAACAAACTTTGTGACTGCCAAATAGTGTCGGGGTTATCTGAGTACAAGTCATTCCTGTATCTTTTCATGGTTGTACCATGACTTACTTTGATAATGTCATAGCCCTATCCGAATATTTATCCAGAATTACAGTAAACTGGAGGAGAATGATGCTGGCCAACAAAACAGAAATGACTATTTTTCTAGCTCACACTAATATAGAAGCACAATATTTTGTATGTTTCACACATATATTATATTGAAGTCTATCTGTATATACTTCTCAAGTATCTCTTTCCTCCCTTTCACACATGTCAAGCAAATCTGCTATGTCTCAGGTGTCACAAATCTGTTTATAAGTGCTGTCAGCTGACAGTGTGAACCAGCTCTGCACAGACGTGAGAGTCAAGCAGTACCATTCCTATTTCTCAGTAAATGTACTGCTGTTAAGCTGGATGCTTTAAGTATATTTAATTCAATAAAGAAAAATGAATTTCATATAGCTCAACCAGGCCTGGTGGCTACATTGGTTTTCTTTTTTTAGACTAAATATATTTTTAGAAAAGTATCTGTTGATCCTGCTAAAAGTTTCTGTGTACTGAAGTGACATCTCAAATAATATTTTTCCATTCTATATTGTAAACTAGAGAACACCCCTTCTCTATGTTACAGGAATGACTGGAGTGTAATTGAGACATTCTAAACCAGGGTTCCCTCATAGCTTGTTGGGGGCTCCTTGAGCTGTGACTTAAATTTGCTGTTGCCTGCATAGGTCTTGAGAAAACACCCCATTAACGTAATGGGAATATTTACAATTGACAATCAATTGGTTTTAACAGGGATTCCCCAAGACCAAGAGTTCGGGGGGGGGGGGGAAAGCCTGGTGTACAGTGTTTGTAGTCCAAACCAGGAGAGCTGCCAAGAGTGTCAACATTGACATCCGGCCATCGATAATCCTCCGGTTCCTTCAGATTTCCGGCATGGATTTTGGAGCACATTTTGAAGTTTATACTGTTTTCTGGAGGCCGTTTATGTTTTGATGGCGCTGTACTCTAGAATCAGCTGTTGGGTCTTGCTTGCACTTGCTTTCCTGCTCATTCCTTCTCATTTATTTGTTGCTGTATAGCCCCATTATGTATTCAGCATCCATTTAAATGACTGTACAGGTAGTCATTTTCCGGTAAATATATACAGCATAAATAACTAAAAAATCAGGAATTTTCGAAAATACAGCAATCCTTAGGTCTGGAGGTTGCCGGATTTATGAATGTCAACCTGTATTAGGTTTTACACAGTTCGTTTTACAAAGATACTCTATTATCTTTTTTATCTGTATAGAATGCTTAAAGTGTAACTAAACTAAAAAAACACTCTTTATTTTGTCAGATCTCTCAATTGCGCTGTAGAAGTTGATCCGGTCCAGTGCTATCCTAGATGTCTCCTTTGTCGTGGCTCCGGGCACCGCCATCTTCAAACTTCTTCTGGCTATGTCACCCGATCTTCCACTGCGCAGGCGCGAGATCAGGTGATGCAGCCTACTGTAAAATGTAACAAAGAAGAATGCTGATGTCACTGCACATGAGTGAGATCGGCATCTCGTTCCCCTCAGTGCACAGAAGGAGCAGCAAAGAGCTTTCCAGGATGAGTGACGTATCTCTGGAGGAAGCAATATTTTTACTTTATATAAAAGGGTTATCTGCCCTTTTATGTAAACATTTGAGTTTAGGTCCCCTTTAACTGTGTGATGTCTAGTACCTAGATAAAGGTGGACTGCATTTCACTGAAATGTTGGATGTATTGGCATCATATCTTACAGTTGTTGTGTTGTTTGAATGTTTCTGTTTTGAAATTATACTCTAATATTTAAAATACACTTATCTAATTATATTGATTAAACATGATAGCACATGTAGATATTTATTTAAACTATATTTTACACACAGTCAGTGTGCACACAGATATTTGTATTTCCTGTAATATCTGTGGTGTTTTTGGCAGTACAAGAGATGGATACTTACTCACATAGCATTTATTGATCTTTGGAGGGTAATGGACTGTTTATAGACATCTGAGCTCCAGGGAGATGCATGGTGGAGTGGGGATAGGGCAAAGTAGAATATGCTTTACTTTTCTTAGTCTCTAATCAGGCTTGCACCCTGTGAAGGCACCCATGCGTACGCCCATTTGTATGGTCATTTTGAGACATATAGATCAATAACACCTATGAGAATACTTGCTATTCCATTTTGTATTTCTGAGGAAAAAGTAAAAATTCTAAGTGTCAATCACATCTGAGCTAAAAAACTGAAGAATACTGTTCTCCTTTTTTGTCTTTCAAATAGATTCAAAATAACAAAAATTAATACTTTTTTTATGCAAACGTAAAAACCTATTTCATATATAGAGCGGAAATAGGGTAGAACATTTTTACTGCTGTCTGTGAGGAGATTTACACCATTTGTATTAGAGATCATTGTTGGTGGTAGCAAAATCTAAATTCTATTAGGTTGCCAAAACAGGCAAATTCCAAGAGTAGACTTTCTCTCAAACAGAAAAAGTGGAAAGGGAATCTCCCCAAGAGAATAAAGTGCCACAGGTTGATAGGGGTTTTGACTTTTTATTATTATTATTTTAATAAACAAGATTTATATAGCGCCATCATATTACGCAGCACTGTACATTAAATAGGGGTTGCAAATTAGACAAATACAGACAGTGACACAGGGGGAGGAGAGGACCCTGCCCCGAAGAGCTTACAACCTAGGAGGTGGGGGAAGACCCACACAATAGGAGGGGAGATTTAAGGGAGTACTTTAAGATTGATTGTGAAAGCTTTGAATCCCATGTCAGATTTGTATTATTATTATTATTATTATTATTATACAGTATTTATATAGCGCCATCATATTACGCAGCGCTGTACATAGTCCATAGTCGTGTCACTAACTGTCCCTCAAAGGAGCTCACAATCTAATGTCCCTACCATAGTCATATGTCATTAATGTAGTCTAAGGTCAATTGTTAGGGAGAAGCCAATTAACCTAACTGCATGTTTTTGGGATGTGGGAGGAAACCGGAGTACCCGGAGGAAACCCACGCAGACACGGGGAGAACCTGCAAACTCCATGCAGATAATGTCCTATACTATTTGTACCCTTATAGGGACAGTAGGTTCAATCCTCTATATATCCTAGTGACCACTGCCACAAGGACAAAAAGTAATGGAGAACCAACCATTTTACAAGAACAGGAATAGAAAAATTCTTCCAATAAGGATACATGTTTCAAGAACAGCTGTTCAAAAGGGGGTTTTCATTACATTGAGTAAAGAGAAGTCTCTGCATTGGGCCAGGGCAAGACAACCCCATTTCTACAGGTTAATATGCTGATCATTAGACTTCAATGACTTATCAGTCACTGACCCATTGAATACACTAGACTAGTTACTTTTGTGTACTTATTGATACAAAGCATTATCCTGTCCATTTCTTTGATTAATGGCCTACTAACTAGCCATAGATGACTCCATTATGGTTTCTCCACCACAAATTAAAAAATAATAGTAGTGTGTATACAGTGTGATACATTTCTGCCATTGGTCACAATACCGCACACCTTTAAGCTTAGCTGATAAATGGTGTGGCACATGCCTGTCCAAAGGCTTGTTCTCTTTTTAGAAGAAAGAACATTATTATTGATCATTTTGACCAATACAATTAATGTAGAGCGTACACTAAATCATGGCACTGTGATCTCTTTCTACACAACAGGATCCATTGCTATGTAAGGCTACGTATACACGTGCAATAATTATTGTTGGAAACGTACGAATAACGACCGATTGTTCGAAAATTGTTAACAAAAAAAGCGCAAAACAACGCAGATGAATGAAGAATGTGGCTGGAAATGAACAACCGCCCCGGCGGATGTAATTTGGCGACAATTGTTCGCTATCTGTTCAGTGATCGCGTATTGTTCTGTAATAAACTTTCTCCTGTACATGTCCCTCTCTGCATCGTTCAAACGATTGTATCTAGTGTGTGTACATTATTGGTGGATTATATTTGAATGATTGTGACGTTTCAGCATGTACAGAATTGTGCACAATAGGATCATTCAAAATAATCGTGAATAATCGTTGAGCAGTCGTTAATCATTCATTTTCTAACGACAATTATTGCACGTGTGTACGTAGCCTAAATATAAATGCTTGAAGGTCAACTTCAGCTATATTGTTGTTTTATCTGTGGATATAATTGGAAGTATTGGATATATATTTACATATGTATTGCTGTCCTTGTAGCAGTGGAATGGGAAATCAGTAAATCTATTGACTGATTGATAAATAGTAGAAATACTGTAGCCGCAGAGGTTTTTACCCATGCCTATTTTAGTGTTTTAGGCTTGGTCCAGCTGAATCTTCTAGAGCTCAATTATAGGGTTGGACTGAGGATTAGAAAGAAGAGGTGGCTGCCTTGGGAACTTTATCAGGAAGGGGCTGATCAACTGTGCAAACTGTGATGGGAAAAGGGATTTGGGGGGCTCTTGCAGTCATACTGCAGTCAATTAATGAATGAGGATATACAAAATGCATAGATTTTACGTCCAGTTCCATCAGTGCGGACACCATATGTGATTTCTATGAAAAGGGTAACCAAGATGAATTTTAACAGAATTAGGTAGACTTTAGCCAATCACTTAAACCTGACATAAACAATAAAATGATAATGACACCAGATAATTTAAAAAATCTGAAGGTTTTTTTGAAAATTGCCACATGGAATTTAATGAACTTGTCATTGCAACATAAATTACATAGGTATAGTCCACACCATAAAGCTCTCCAAGAATGGACAGGATACACTTCTGTCAGTGAAGCTGGGTATTCCAGAAAACCTGGAATGGATCTGGGCCAGGATTAAAACCATTTGCTTACAAATAGCAAATTACTTGAAACACCTGGAAATCCATTCCAAGTGTGCTGGATCACCCAGCTTCACTGATTAAAGTGTATCCTCCCCAGCCTTGGAGAGCTTTATTAAATCTGTCCCAATGTTTTTAAAAGGGCAAATAACCCAACAGCAGATCTGCAACAACAAGATTTAACAAATAATTAAAAAAGGGTTTAACAAATATTTCTTAAACAAACATACTTCACTTAGGTTTTACATATCTTTAAGTTCGCATTCTATTATGCATAGTTAGACAAGGTACATTAATGGGAGCTCTTCATTATTCAATCTATTCTCTAGACCTATAGTATGTACCATTTTCTAAAAATTAACATATGTGGATGGTGATGACTCCTAGTTTGGGAAATTTTAGGTTTGTAGTTACTATAGTCTATTCTTTAGTATAGCAAAATCTATATCACGGCAGTCCACAACTAACATATGGTTAGATAATTTTCGTCATCTCCTGCTTTCCATTCCAAATAAAATAAATATAAAAAGACAAGTAATTTTCTCACCTAATTTGCGTGCAGACCTGATAATTAAGTGTTGTTGGTTGCATCACCAGAACACATTTGTGAGATACTTGCTTTACTTTCTCTGCATATTTAGTGTCTAGAATCTTGTAAATAGTGAAACTCGCTTATATTTCTTAAATTTGTCTCTGAACATGTAAAAATATTTTCTTTATACGATATGACTGTTGTGCATTTTAGGCATATAATGGGTTCTTAACACATTCAACTTTCACTTTATACTATTATTCCCTAGAAGGGATGGAAATTACATTTCATAAACAAGTCACCGAGGATGTCAAATGTGGTAACACATAATAAATATGCATTTACAATAAGGACATTCCTAATTGCCTATGTACAGGCAGACATCATGAAATCTGTTAACATAAATGAAATTTCTTAGCAATGTGTCTATACAGTCTTGTCTTACCATCTAAATGGGTGGATTGACTAAGTCCAAATCAACCATGTTCAAAGTGAGAGCTAACTCTATATAAGTTGTAATTCACAATCCTATTATTTTTTCATAAGCAGATATTACTTTGAGAAATATTAATTACACAGCATTTTTGTGGAATAATACAGTTTAAAAAACAAAACCAAAAACATAATCCTTATTTATTTTTTATCTACAGTGTATATAGGAAACTTTTCTTTATCAGGACATGTTTCTAAATAAAATATACATGAAAGAGCAACCAATTTTGAATCCAATTTTCTTATTTATCTGAAAGATTTATCCACTAGGCACCATAATATTGCATTGGCATGACTTACCTATGCCATTGTATGTGCTGTAATACATGTTCTGAATAAATATTTATTTATGACCTAGCTTACAAGGATAAATCACATCATATCAGAGGAATGCAGGTGATATACATATTTCCTGGTTTACTAATTTAAATTATTTTGTTGCTTCTCCTCTTTAGAGATCATTGGATAATATGCATAGTCAACTATGTCCAGTGAATATGATCGTATTAGATATCACAGTTGATTGGCTCCACTCTTTAACAGTCAGACATTGAGTTGGCTAGTATAAGCTGGTGGATCAGCCATGGCCAGCTTTTACTGATGATTTATTTACCCTTCTACAGAAAATGCCATGCCATACCATGGAGTTAATCTCCATCTGCAGTATGTTTTGGGTAAAGCCCAAACTCAGCCACAATTTGTATTCGTTCTGTATACAGTAGATAAGAGTTTAAAATATCTGTCAAATTTTTATTTCTTTAATGTGAGTTTTCTCCTTACTTCTTGAACCTGTGATTCCAATACAAGAAATGGGTGGAATAGGTTTTCTCTGGGACAGGAACAGATGGTGTTGGGAAATGATCTGTCTACCAGCCCCCAGTGAAGTCTATGGTGCTGTAATTTACATGCATGGTCAAGATGGCCTTGATGGCTTCCTATATATTGTATGAGTATATACTTGTGGAAGGGATAGCAGCATGGTTGGCTCAGTGGTTAGCACTCTGGCCTTTGCAGGTCTCAGGTTCGATTCTTGGCCAGGACACTATCTGCAAGGAGCTTGTGTTTGGTTGGCTTTCCTCTTACATCCTAAAACCATGCAGGTAGGTTAGTTGGCTTTCCCTCAAAGATTGCCCCTAGACCAGCAGTTGTCAACTGGTAGTGGTGGTCCCCGCCTGTGGTCAGTGCACCCCCCCAGTGGGTCAGGAGGCAGACCCCACTTGGAGGGTGCAATAGCAGAGCCATGGACCATGTCCCCCATACAGATTGCAGGCTCATGGAAATGGGTGGGTTGTGGCATCTTGACATCACTATGGGGGATGTTTCTTACCCTTTGAGTGACACCTGGCTCCCTGTGCATGGGGCAACCACTGCCTTAGACTAATGACATATGACCATAGAAGGGACATATGATTGTGAGCCCCTTTGAGGGACAGGTAGGGATATGATAATGGACTGTCTGACTGAAGTGCTGTGTAATATGTCAAGGCTATATAAATGAAAGAAAACAAATATGTTGGCATAGAGGTAAGGAACTCATAGGATAGGATAGCTGTGCTGTATATACAAAAAGCAAAAAAAGTTAACTGAACTGCCAATCCTATTTTTTTAATTCCGAAAGGCATCTCTAAACTTAGACCCTTAAACACCAGATATATATTTTAAATGTTATGTTCACTTAGCTTTAACCCTTTTGTCACAGCAAAATCCTCATTATTTCCCCTTGCTGCATCAGAGGGAGAAATATAGGTTGTTTTATTCCACAATTGTATTCCATTATGTTCAGAGCTATTCATGACATATAGGATATAATGTATTTGTGTGTCAATATTTCCTACATGTTTTTTTTTTTTTTGCTTCACTGTAAAAAGTAAGGACAAACAATATATATTAACTGATAAGTAAAGCAGATGAAATATTTAACCTTTCTGCAATGTGTACAGATTCCTTTTCAAGCAGAGATGTCAGGGTAGCCTACGGATTAGACATGCATAGGAAGACAGACCACATGATGTTAACCTTACACTGTTTTCGGGTGATCTTTAAGTAAAGTTTGCTGTAGGTGCTGAGTTACCAGATACATAAGTCCATCATCCATGGCTGCGGGGGTGTTAAGGGGATTTCTGGGTGTCTTTATGTGTGACTCCTGAAGAGGTGCTAAATTGCTGAAGGAAATTAAAAACAGGCATATTTGGGCAAAAGGAATATGTCATGCTGAAGATAAAAAGGCCAGTTGCTCTTTCTGTGTGACTTTTGCCCAACAGTGTTAAAATCAGTTTCTATTATGAACAGATGAGTTTAGATTGCCACTATATCACTAAAACATGAGTACAGAATATAGATAATAAATAAATATATATATATATATATATATATATATATATATATATATATATACATATATATATATACACACTTATACAGTTTTTGTCCTCATAATAATTGCAGGCTTTATACTAGTTTGGTGTGAGAAGGTTTTTTTTTTTCATTATAATGTTTTTTTTTATTGTTGATATGTCATATGAAACATTTAGGAAATATATTCTTACAATAATCAGCAATGTACGCCTGTAGGGATCTTGCAGAATGTTTTTGTGAGAACAAAACAAAAAAATTCATGAAAAGTAGGAGTACGTACATTTTTATTTGCATGTATAGCTCATTTTTGGGCAAGCTTTCAGAGAAGGGGTGGGATGTAAGGATTGCATGGATTACACTCTTTTCCTAGCTCCAAACAATACTGATACACAGAGGTTTAGCATTAAAGTAACACAAACCAGCAATGGCAACACATTAAGAAAATTAGGGAAGAGAGTAAAAACAATGAAAAACCAGAAGAGTGAATCATATCAACAGTAGTGTTGGTGTTCGAATTTGGGTTGTCCTTATATTCAACCCGAATATGGCTGTTCGAATTAAGATAGACCCGATCCGAAACACATGGGATTCGACGACACAAATTCGTGTGTAAAAAAAGTTAAAAAAATTATGTTAAAGTAATTTATTGAATGTGTGTGATTTGTGTAACTAACTTTTATTTTTTTACAGGTTATCTCACAATGACAGGATGATTACCACGGCTGAACAGCCATGTTAAATAGGGACAAGTCTCCCCATCCATCACCTCCAGTGCTCTGTGATTGACTGCGAAAAAGTAAACCCTGATGACAGCTCAAGTGTCATCAGGTTTTTCCTTTCCCCAGTCAATCACAGAGCACTACTAGGTGAATAAATGGAGAAAATTGTCCCCATTTAGCCTGTAGTGCCGGGGACTCTCTCAATGAATGCGGCCGCGGCCAGATTTATTGTGAACTGTGTGCGATCCCCAGCACTAAAGTTTAAATGGGGACAAGTCTCCCCATTTATTCATTCGATCACCCGAACAAGGCATTTGATCACCCGAACAATATCCCCCTATTCAATCAAATAGATGTCGAATCGAATAGTGAGATATTCGACCAACATTAATCAGCAGTAGACATGGCCTATTCATAAATATATACATACAGTCATGTGACAATAAAAGGAAACTCTTTTTTGATTCTATGTCAAATTAGGACATAATGACTCTGATTTATTAAAGTTCTCCAAGGCTGGAGAGAATACACCTTCATCAGTTAAGCAGGGTGATCCAGCAAACCTAAAATGGATCTGGTCCAGGATTGAAAACATTTGCTAACAAATAGCTAATTACTTTTAGGAAATACATTCCAGGTTTTCTGGATTACCCAGTTTCACTGATGAAAGTGTATTCTCTCCAGCCTTGGAGAGCTTTAATAAATCAGGGCCAATAAAACAGGTATCAAATCCTTACTGGGTTCTATAACACTGGGGAACAATTTTTAACAAATTGTTTGTTGACTTTGTTTGTTGATTTTTAAGCTTATTTACACTAAAATAGGTATTCTGATTCTGGAAGTGTAGTTAGTTTTCTTCTATCACGTCAGTTTTTTCTCTACTGCTTATATTAATGCTATTACTGTAGCGTGGATTTGTATAGGCTATTCATTTTTTACACGCAAGACAGTGTGGTCAGATGTTGTGTGCTGCTCTACGTAGTGAATAAGCAAAATTTATTTTTCTAAATACACACGTATTTCCTTTCTTTCAGATCATGTCTGGCTCTGCTGTTCCTTGTTGTAAGTGCCTAAACAACCCTGATTCATTTTGTTATATATGTGGCGGTTTCACCATTCTCAGTCAAAGGGCGAACATCAGCACATTTGTAGAGCAAGCCTATTTGGCATATTTCAAAGTTAAACTTTGTGATCAAGATAAGTCTTGGGCCCCTCATAAGGTGTACAAACAGTGTGTTGAGGGTTTACAGATGTTGACAAAAGGAACACGTGATAAGATGCCATTTGGTATACCTATAGCTTGGCGAGAGCCAGGAGATCATTTCAGTGACTGTTACTTTTGTATAGTGAAAACTTCAGGATATAACAAAAAAAATAAATGTAACATAGAGTATCCTAGTCTGCCATCAGCTATACGCCCAGTGGCTCATTCAGATGAAATCCCAGTGCTGGTTTTCGTTACATTACCCTCTCTTGAAGAACATGATAGTGATGAACTAGGTGACAACAATAATGAAAAGTTTGAAATTGAAGAGGACTCTGTTCGTAAAGGATTTGATCAGCATGAGTTAAGTGATCTGGCACGTGATTTGTGACTATTGAAGAAGGCTTCAGAACTCCTAGCATCAAGACTGGGTGAGAAAAACTTGCTTGAAAAAGGAACAAAGGTATCATACTTTCGAACCAGAGAAATTGCATTTCTGTAGTTCTTTAGAACTGAAAGTGGCTTTGTGTATTGCCATAACATACCAGGTTTAATGGAGGAATTGGGAAATCCAATCTTTACCTCAACTTAATGGCAACTATTCATTGATAGCTCAAAGCGGAGCTTAAAGTGTGTCATTCTTTACAATGGCATAATATTTGGAGCAGTCCCAATTGGCTATTCAGTTTCTCTTTGTAAAGAATATGCAGACATAAAGAGAGTCATTGAGTTGTTGCAATATCACCAACACAATTGGGTCATCTGTGTTGACCTTAAAATGGTATGCTTCCGTCTTGGCCAGCAATGCAGATATACCAGGTATCCCTGTTATCTGTGCATGTGGGACAGCAGAGCTTGTGAGAGGCATTGGGTGGAAAGGAATTGGCCTCCAAGATCTGCCCTAAAGCCAGGTGATCCAAACATTCTACATGAGCCACTTGTTGATGGAAAGAATATCATATTTCCGCCTCTGCACATAAAACTGGGTCTGATGAAGCGGTTCGGTAAAGCTTTGCCAATTGAAGGAGACTGTTTCAAGTACCTCATTTTGGCATTTCCTAGCCTGTCATTTGAAAAAAGGCCGGTGTGTTTGATGGTCCACAGATTCGACAGCTTCTGCATAGCCATCTTTCTAACTTCCCGGAAAACCTTGGTGCAGTCAGTGATGAGCAAGGCGAACGATTCCACAAAGATTTGAAGGTCATGGAAGGATGGTATCAGGGTAGATGGGATGTACATATGATGGCTGACTATTGTTGGAGCATCCGACGGGATTGTCCTAACACTGAACACTCCAGGAAAAGCTATAGGCGTAAATTTTTACCTTAACCGCTTACCCGAATAATTTTTTAAATGAGGAGTTTCAAACACGTGATCTTAATGAATTGGAGACAATTGTTTGTATTAATGTTAAAGTTCATGATGTTTTATAAAAAATCAAAATCTCTCAATGTGCTTTTATAATTGGATAATTTTGGAGCACCTAAGTCACAAATTCAAACTTGTTTGCCTTTAAAGTCCCGTTACCCCCCCCCCTCTTTGTTTCCAAAGATATTGAAAAGTTTTACTGTAAAAAAATGTCATAGAGTAACAATAAATCCTTTGTATGAACAAAAGAAATTTAAATAAACAATACATTCCAGGTATTATTTCAATGTTTTTTCATTGTATGTAAAATTTGTATGTTTTTTGACAAAAATGTAGGGTACCCTGTATCGTAAAAACTAGATGTGATAGCAAAAAACTGGGTCATTTCTGGATTTACCACCCAAAAATTAGTAAAAAACAAGTGTAAGATCTAACTCAACAAAAATGTGTTCCGCAGTGTAATTATTTAAATCTAAAACACAATAGATTCCATTGTATCAATTTTTATTTAACAAAAATGAATCCAAAATGTTGAAGCCATGTGTGTAAAAGTAAAGCACATTCCATGATTTAATAGCCTGTAGAACCACCTTTAGCAGCAATGATCATTTTCTGTATGACTTTATCAGTCTCCTCATTGAGGTTTGCAGGTATTTCTTTATGATCAACTATCTTGAAGCCCTACCACAGCATTTTAATCAGGATGAAGTCTGGACTTTGACTGGGTTGTTGCAACACCTTCTCCTTGTTTTCAACCATTCTGTTGTAGATTTGAGTAGATTTGTGTGCTTGCGATCATAGTCTTGTTGCATGACCCATTTTTGGCCAAACTTTAACTGTTGCTTAGATGGCATCAAATTTGACTCTAAAATACTTTGGTATAAAGAGGAGTTTATGGTTGACTCAACAGGCCTGATTTATTAAAGCTCCTGATTTATTATACACCTTCATCAGTTAAGATGGGTGACCCAGCAAACCTGAAATAGATCTGGTCCACGATTCAAAACATTAGCTAACAACAAGCAAATTACTTTAAAAAAAATATTTTCCAGGTGTGCTGGATCACCAGCAAAACAAGCCCAAAACATCATCCCTCCACCACTGTCCATAACAGGTTGTATAATGTGTTTGTGCTAATATTGCTGTCTTTGGTTTTCATGGCACTGTGTATGACCCAACATTTCCTCTTTGGTCTCGTCTGTCCAAAGCTTATTGTTTAAAATGTGAGTTAAGGTGCGTACACACTTCCAATTTTTATCGTTCAAAACGAACGACGAACGATCGATTGGGCAAAAATCGTTCGTAAAAAAAGTAACCAACGACGCCGACGAACGAGGAAAGTCGTTGGAAACGAACGACCGGACCGACGGATCGGATTGGACGACGATCGTTGAACATCGTTCGTGTGTACGGTCGTTCGTTGATCGTCCATGATCTGAGCATGCGTAATGAACGAACGTTCGTTCACTTTCCTGTCGTGCACATAGTTCCTCTATCGCTCAAACGATCGTATCTATTGTGTGTACAATATCTACAAACGATCGTGTCGTTATCTCTATGTGCAGGATCGGTGCTATACGATCGTTCGTAGATATCGTGCAGGATCGTTCGTCGTTCGTTTTCCAACGATAATAATTGGAAGTGTGTACGTAGCTTTATTCAGATGCAACTTTGCAAACCTAAGCTATGCTGCTGTGTTTATTTTAGATAAAGGCTTTTCTCATGTAGCCCTTCCAAAGAAGCCATAATTGTTCAGTCTGTTTCTAATTATACTGTCATGAACTTTTACTTTGCTATCTAATGCCTGTGAAGTCTGTCTTTTTTTTTTGCAATTTCTGTGAACATTGCACAGTCCGACTTTAGATTAATATTTCTGGGTCGTTAATGCCTGGGAAGATTTACAACTGCGTTACATTTGTGAATAATTTTACTCACTGTATAAGGATAGTCTTCAAATTGTTCATAAATTGCCCTAAAATTCTTCCCAGACTGACAGGCAGCAACGATTGCTTCTATACGAACATTACTGATGTCTTTCCTTCTTGGCATTGTGTTAACACACACATGAAAGCTACAGATCAGTAAACTGCCAAAACATCTGCTTTGATAAAGGTGGTCACACTCGCTAATGATCATTTATTCAAGTACATTTGATTAGCAGCACTTGGCTGCTACTTACCTTCCTCAATTCCTATGGAACTGGAAAGATGTACTTAATTTTTTACACACTACTTCATTTTTACTCTATGTAAATAAAATAATGACAGTGTAATATGTTATATATTTTTGTTCATCTGAGGTTGCAGTAACCTAATTTTAGGACCTACGAAGGGTAATAATATTATGATTTCTCATTATGCAGAAAACCCTACAATTGAAAGGGAGTGTCATTTATTTTTAATTTTAGAATTGTACCTTCTTTTATGATTATGAGTATAGCAGAGAGTATTACACATTTATAACATGTAAATAGAATGACCAATACTCATTTGGTAATTTTCTTTATTCCACACAACTGTCAAAAGTTGATTTACTGAAATATTTTGCCACCTATTTATTTATACATTTTTATAATTTATATTTACCTTCACATTAGAACATATCATCACCATCATAACTTCTTTAATGTTTGCCATTTTTGCTACTTATCATTATTTTTTAGAAAAGTATTGAAAAGTTTAAAACCACTTTTTGAAATAATGTATTATTTTTAAGTAAACAGAGTTTCTGATCACCACCATTTATTCTCCTTTTATTTAGAAGGCTGATCATCGGGGAAAAAACTTGTTGTAGCTTTAATTAATCTGTCAATATTAAAATGGCAAACTGGTTTCTAGGAGTTAAATACAGAAAGGGGAAAACAATTCCTGTCTTTTTCATAAGTAGGCTCGAGTTTTGACTTTTTTCTTCCTCTCACACACTTCAGTTTAGTAAATTGTAGGTATGCAGGAAAAACCTATAATTATGACAAATAGAAGATGATCATGACTCTAAAGCAAAACATGAAAATTCCTAGCAATCTGGGACCCCAGATTATTTTTGTGGCATCCTGACCTTTCTACTTCTACACTTACAGGATTGTAGCTGGACCTGAATTTACATATTTATTATGATAGTGTGTCTTGCATTTACCAGGCCCTCTTCCTCCTCCAGGTTTCCTTGTTGCCTCTTCCCTCCTTATATTCTTCTTTATATTTCTAAGCTGTTTATTATTCTCTTTTTTTTTCTCCAATACCATTTTTCATTTAGAAATTATACATATATAATACAAAAAATGGGAGTGTAAGGAACACCACACAAGCATAAAAATATCAAAAAATTTAAGAAACAACCTTAATAAAGAAGAAGACAGTACAAAATAAGTAAATAATCCAACGGAAAGAAACATCTAGTACTGTTCAAAGGAAAAATGAAATACAATTAAAGGCCAAGGCCATTATTCTCATTTTTCAACTCAATCTTTCTTTCCTTATATCTCTTTAAAAGTATTCCCTCCATTAGTCTGCATATTGATAATGGTCCAGCAGACCACAGTTTTGTTAATTCATGACCCTATTACTGTTTGGCCTGCACCACATGTATGCTCCTCCTGCTCCACATAGAAGTCTCCTTACATAGCTTACATGTGACTTTGTTTTACCTCTTGGAGGCTATATTCCATTACACAAATTAACTGAAAAGGAGCTCTCTTACTGATCATTCCCATTGTTTTGATGTTTCGTTGTTATATCCCAAACCTATTTTATTTTTGAGTTCAGTAATATTTGTATGGATATATTAATTTCATAAGAATGTTTTTATGTAAATTTGCTGTATTTATTATGCTATTCCCTTGTTACCTCTTATTTTTTTCTTATTTGATATTGTTTCTTGACTCTGTAGTTATTACCCTACTTTAAATAACAATAAAATGATTGTTAAAGAAAATAAAGCAAACAAGAAATGCCAAAATATAAACATGAAAAACAAGTTTAACTTGGAAACATTGAATATATACAGAAACATATTTGAACTTAATTGAAGTATTATATCCTCAGTCAATCATTTTCAATCAGACTCTTTAGCATTCCTATCTTCTGGTGGTAAAGGGGGCCTATGATGCAGCTGTGTGACTTGATTTTATTCATCACAGCTTTGATGTACAGCCCAGTGTATTGAAAAACAGGGCATGGAGGGATGCAAAAACATCCAATATTCTGTTAAGTGTTCAATGACAAAGTTTATGGTTATTCAGTGACACACAGACCAATGGAAAGAATACATAAACCAGTGGAGGTTAAAGGGTTAAATACAGTGGTCCTGATTTATTAAAGCTCTCCACGGCTTGAGAGGATACACTTTCATCCGTAAAGCATGGAATGAAATGAATCTGGTCCATGATTCAAAACATTTGCTAGCAAATAGCAAAGGACTTTGAAGAAATCTATTCCAGGTTTTCTGGATCACACAGCTTTACTGATGAAAGTGTATCCTCTCCAGCCTTGGAGAGCTTTGATAAATCAGGCCCAGTATATCACATAGAAAATGTACCTATAAAACACAGCATTAACTGTTTAATAAATCACATGGCTGTAAATTATGTTATATATTTTTTCTTTAACTAGCTAAATTTACTTCAGCAACGTAATATAGACCCTTCATCAACACACACATATATATATATATATATATATATATATTTAGTTGAGACACTACAGTTGCATAATGGAGGATCTTGCAGTCTTTGCTGATACTAGAATTGTGAGAAATATTTTCCCTTCTGGTAAAGGCTTTAGGTGAAACCCAAGGCAATACGCAAAAGTAGACCGCTTAATACTCCTTGGAAAACAATGAACCTAATCATTGGGACCTATTTATAAGTAATCAGATAAAAGATTGCCAGTTCTTTTATTTCTTTTGTCATTTTTCACATTGCCAGCTTTATAAACAGGAGTTTAGATTTTTAACAGTAGTGATCACACCAAGTACACCAAGATTCAAGAATACACATGCCTCTTGTTTTTAAACAATATCTGTTTTAGCTTTAGTGAATAAGAACCAATTCCCTTCATTTGCAGTTGGCTACAGGATTTCAAATTAGCAGTTGGGAAAATAACAATGTTCACCACCTAGATTTGAAGTCTGGGTTTGAGGAGACCTTTTATTATAGTGATAAGACATAAAAGCATACAGCTGTTTCTGTCTTTTTTTTTCCTTTGCATAGTCATCATGTTTTTATATAAAAAAGGAAAGTATAGAAATCAACAATATAAATTTAGACTTACCCTAAACCATTTTTAAAAGCAAATCATTCAAGTTTTATATGCGCTGGCTGCATGAAATAGGTTTTACTGTATTTAGAAACAAAGTAGATACATCAGCACTTATTGGAAAATCTATATATACTTCTCAGTGACTATTTTAGAATGCAGATATACACATTCCGGCTCCAATGTACAATACTGAAACATTTGAAGCTTATTCACACCATTCCCTGGTGCCTGTGTAGTAATTAGTAAATAATCACACATAGGCCTGTGTTAGCTTTGCTTTATTATACCCCCTTTTAATTATCTCTAGATATTGTTAGCATCTAAACATATCCCAGTACATTATTTTGGGCACTTGTTAATGGAAGAGACATTCATTTGGACAGACTTGCTGGTAAATGGAGAGGCAATAGAAATGTGAAAATGATCTAAACATTTCCATGTTTATGACACTGTGCAAGACAGAATCATATTTATTATCTATTTTAAGGCAATCCATGTAGGAACGTTTATGTTTTCCATTGCATTTAGGATAATTGTTCGACTAGTCTGTTATCTGTCATTTACTCTAATTTCTATCAAAGTCTGCTTTGAAGATTGTAAGCTCTTCGGGGCAGGGTCCTCTCCTCCTGTATCACCATCTGTATTAGTCTGTCATTTGCAACCCCTATTTAATGTACAGGGCTGGGTGATATGTTGGCCCTATATAAATCCTGTTTATTAATATTATTAATAATAATAATAATAATAATAATAATAATATTAATGATAATCAATACTTTATAATTGAAGAATCTTTGATCTACTCTCACTATGTAGTGGTGGCTGGCTATGCTCCTTATGTAGACAAATATTGACATTGATGCTATAAGTTGGCCTGATATAAAGGCACAATCTAAAGGTTCTTGTTAAGCCTATTCAGAGAGGGAGGGAGTATGATTGTAATTAAGGCAGAATGGGTGATTGTCAGGAATCTAACGTACAAAAAGGGTTAATGGGGGTGCTGAAAAAAGTTATGCCCTTCTGTGTTCCTAATTTTAGGGTACCTTTAGTTTTAAACTAAAGGTACCCTAAAGACTTTTTCAGAAGATGATTAGCAATGACAGTTTTATTGTTCTAAATATAAGTTCCTTTTATCAAATCATTATACACACTACATATGCACAATTCTTATACTTTGTTGCATTGTTTAAACATTTTCTGCTACGATCAGTTATTTGCTATACTACTATTATACTACTGCATAAAATCTAATTTAAACTCTAAACACTACATTCCAAATCATGCAGAAATGTTTCACACATCCATGTCAAATACAAACATTAATGTTTACTCTGACCATTATATACTGTGTAATTAGATTAAACTACTGGGGAATCCATTAATTGAAAACAGCTCTGAGTACACAATTTAAATATTTCATCAATAGGGGGTCCATAGATGGTGGGGAGGCATGTTTACTTATCTCCATCTACCACTTGAGCAGGAAAAATATAGTGATTGGACACTACAAGTCTGATTGTTACGTTCTAGAGCAGGGATCAGCAAACTTTTTTGGCTACCAGGCCATTTTAGGAGGTCAAGAAGGCACACTAGGCCTCTTGACTCTCTCTCGAGTCCCACGCTGATGGCTCTGCCCCCCACCAGGAACTCCCCTAATGGGAAATCCCTCTCCTCCGCAATGCATACGAAGGAGAGGGAATGTCGCCTTACCCCAGCGGCGGAAGTGTTAACGCCGACCCCGGTAAATAGGGGAGGGAGGCATAACAAGGAGGCTCAAGAGCCTCGGGTTGCCGACCCCTGCCAGCTGAGATTAGGCCGAATCAGCCAGAGGGGCAAGGACTAGTGGCTAGACGGTATCTGGCCTAAAGCCCGGAGTTTGCTTACCCCTGTTCTAGAGCAACCAGTTTGATCAGTCAGATGTGGGCAGTGTGGACGCTTAGAAGCTAACATATTACATGGTGGATTTTGTCAGTAGGTGTGTCAGATTATAAATCGGTAGGGCCAAATTCTTGTTTTTGTATTGACTGGGAAAAATAAATAGTATCTCTACATGTCATTGCTTTGGAAGATCATGACCATGGTAGTACTAGTAGATTTGACCTTCTTGCCTGATTTATGTATGCCTATATCAGTAAAAAGTAGACACAAGAGATCAAAGCTAAAAGCCCTAACTATGGCATCTAAATAATAATAATAATTATATCAATAATAATACGGAAGCCTTGTGGCTCATTTAAAATGAACTTTACCATGTTCTTCAATAATTATGACAACAATGGTATTATGTTGTCAGAATTCTAAGCATAAATAAAAACAGTATTATATATGCTGAGGAAAGTTCAACAGTGACATCTGGTCTAGATCAGCATTCAATAAACAAAGGTATAAATTAGCATATGAAATGAGAAGGAAGCAGCAGAAGGTGTGATATAGACTTCATGCTCTTTAAGATTCATGCTTGTTAAGAAGATGTAAGGAGGAGATCTAGGTTGCATCATAACTGTTAAAAAATTCTACTGCAAATCAGGCAAAAGTATTTTTTCAATGAGTAGTGCAGTGCGCAGGCCTTGCATACCAGATGTATAATCCTATATACATTGTTAATCATAAGTAAGCTTTGAGGTATAATCCTAAATCACGATGCAGGTCTTTTCTCTTTTTTTTTCTGAGATAGGGAGGAGAGTTTTCCCCTCTCTAAGAACTGCACTGGACCTGGCTGGACCTAAACATTAATACTATGATATAATAATACAGTAAACACATTTGAAGCATATTGCCTAATAAATTCATATATTTTTCACATTCAACAGGTTGAAAATATTTACACCAGACCAGCACACTCTAATGTCATTGTAATGATTATAGAACAGGGTCAGCTTTGGGTAATATACTGGCTAAGATGGTGTCCATGGTTGAAACTGAACCCCTACCCTAATACCCTAACTACTAATCTTCTGCACTGCCCACATAGACTGATCAAACTGTTTACTCTAGAACTTAAAAATGTTGGGGGGAAATTCATGAGACAAATACTTGCTTTTTTGATGACCTCATACCATGGGGCCGATTTACCCAAGGAGCATGATCATTTTGCAGAACAATGTTCACCATTAGTAAACATTGTAAAGCATAATATTGTCTTATATGGCGCGAGCATAATATGAAGGGCTTTACAGAGTTCTTAGTCATGTCACTAACTGTGTTTAAGGTGAAGCCTAATTAAACTACCTGCATGTTTTTGGGATGTGGGAGAAAATCAGAGTGCCCAAAGGAAACCCATACAAACAATGGGAGATCATACAAGTGTCCTTTTAAATTGTTTTCTGGTTGAGATTCGAACCTGGGATCCCAGTGCTGCAAAGATGAGAGTGCTAGCCACTTAGCCAACCAATTAAATAATACAATTAAAACATTTAAATCAAAAATTAAAACCCAACTTCATGCAAAGAAAACAAAAACTGAATTCTTGATTTACTTGATTAGATAATAAACATTGTTCACCAAGGAATGAGTTATGTGAAAAGAAGAATTTACATCTAAATTAAAAGAGAGAACTTTAGTATTGTCCTGTCAAGTTGGATAGGGAAATACTTTACTGCTTTTGATTCTTCATGAAACATCCCCCTGTTATGTTTATTTTAAAAGAACACAGGAACCCAATACTAGGAACCAAGACAGTGTATGGTGCACAACTACCGGTACTCCTTTCACTATGTCATAAGCATATACAGAGTTTATGATACATCCAACCATGATTCACATTTAGGGAAGTTAAAAGACAACACTATCTGCTCGTTCAATATAAATAGGCCAAATAGGCCCGAAGCAGCAGTATTGCTAAACCATGACCATACCACAGCTAATACTGTATATTGGTGCAACACGCTACTCAGAGTTCGGTAGAAAAAAATAAACAATAAGTCCAACAGACCTATCTTTCTAAATAATAAAAATGAGCTCAATGACTGGAGGAGAGACCATCTTGGTACTAGTCAAGGTCAAAAATATTGAGCAAAGTGAGCTCCTTAGTGGCGTGCTCAGTAAACACTATTCTTCTAATCTTTATGAATGGGACAGAAAGTGTGTGCATAGTGCAGTGCAAACACCAGACAGTGAATATTTCTTTGCATGTGTCCATTTAAAGAAGATGTCCTGTTGTGGTTCCACTGATCTACATGCAATGAAATGTCCTTTTTTTCTAGCAAATGGTTATAATCAATTCTCTAGAAGAATAGATGAACTAAACAATAATTACATTTCTGGGAAATGCTGTCACTAGCTTGCACAGAAAGTGGAACTATTGAAAATAGTTTACAATCAACAATACTTACAAGTATAAGCATAAAAATACCAAGTATTAGGTCAAAGCTTAAATTAAATCTGCTAATCATTTTGGCCTCTCCTGGTTCTTCCATTCCTCCTGATTGCCATGTTTTTTGTATTGTTTCCATTTCAATTACATATCCTATTTTTAACCCAGTGACATCATAACTTGCATCTTTGTACATTGCAAAAAGATAGTGGCTTAATTGGAAGGGCCAATAGGGTGCTCAATATAAATTCCAAAAATATCACCCTTTGTAACACACATGTAATGATGATCCTTTGTGATTGAAAGGACTGAAATCCAATGTATAAAAGGATAGGGTAATGACAGTATGTTAATCATCAATGATCAATAAATATTCACTGCATGTATTTATTTTTTTAGTTTTTTTCTCAAATTGTTATACATAGAAGTAAAGGTTTGAATTGCATATGCATATCTATATTTTATTTCATGTAGCATTACCATTCACTATAACTGATTTATAGCTTGCATAGACATATAGGGTCTGATATATTAAAGTTCTACAAGACTGAAGAAGGTAGACTGTAATGGGAGAACGTGGGTGATAAAGCAAACCTAGACTGGATTGCTTAAAAATCATTTACTATTAATTTGGCAAATGTTTTCAATCTTGGACCAGATCAATTTGGGGTTTGCTGGATCTTCCAGGTTCTCCCATGATAGTCTATCTTCTCTAATGTTGGAGAGCTTTATTAAATCAGGTATATTACCTACAAGGTTTTTATGAGGATGAGTGTTTTAATTGTTACTAATATATATTAAAATGAATAGATAACATACTGATAGTTACCAATAACATCAGTCAGTCAATAATATTATTTACATATCAGTTATATCCTCTTTTAAGAAGAAGACACCCTGTTTTATTCCTAGCAACCACCCTAGAGGTAGTGTATTCTTTAAAATAAATGGGGTTAACTTTGGAGTTTTTAGTTTTTATACAGTAAGTGTAAGGAACTGTTATCTCCACACTATTCAGTTCTGTCCTTTTATTTTACAGCCACAAGTTGGGTAAACTGATGATTCAGAGGTGTGAAAATTCATATTTTAACACTTAACAATTGGAGACAGCATTAAACCCCTTAAAATGAATACTGATGAAAGCTAAGAACTTTACATCTGCTTAAGGCAACAGCATACATTAAAACCCTAATTAAAAATGAAATACTTAATTGCTTTTAACTCATGTTTAATTCTTATTTTTAGAATTAAACACAATGCAATAAATTACCATTTATGTAAGTTATAGTTGTTCAATGACTTAACATGTGACTTTATTATGCCCACATCTATAGGTTGATTCCAAGTGAAGACTCTCCATGTATTGCTGTTCCAATTTTAGTTAATTCTGGTTGCTAGTGGTTATAAGGCAATGAAGCATTTGGACTTCCATTCCTGATCCAACCTTATACAGTAACTTTTCAGTTCATTGTACATGTATACAGTACAAGAGTATTGTATACATACAGTCATTTGTAAAGTAAGGCCATACCATTGTTGACTTTTTCTACTTGTAATCAGACAATGGGCCTGATTTAATAAAGCTCTCCGAGTTCTCTCAATCCTGGACTAGATCCATTTCTGGATCACCTAGGTTCACCAGTGATAGTCTATCTTCTCTAGCCTTGGGGAGCTTTAATAATATGCAAAATTCCCAGCAGCAAGATGTTTCTACGATTCCTTTCATGATATGCGGGTTTAAAATCACCCAAACAAATCTTAATGGTATTTAAAGGTGGACATTACCTATGTTGGTACATAACCCTTAATTTCTTCTCTGAACCATTTCTTGGTGGACTTGCAGATTATAATCATGTTGAAAGAATATTTCTAATTCAAATTAATCTGCTAGATAAAGAACTCCATCTTCTCACCAAACAATATTTAGTGTAATTCGGGGCAGGGTCCCCTTCTCCTGTGTCAATGTCTGTATCTGTCATTTGCAAACCCTATTTAATGTACAGCGCTGCATAATATGTTTGCGCTATACAAATCCTGTTTATTAAGAACAATAAAAATATTATTAATAATATCAATGTGCACTTTTTACTTGAAATGAATAACTACAATTTGCTCAGGGTCTAAAACAGAAAAGCTACCCCAAACTAAAACATTTCCACCACGTCTGACAGTTTTTTTATGAGGTTCTTTTTCTGAATGCTGTCTAATTTGCACCAGATATGTGTACAACTCTTAGATTTATCAGTCCACAAAGTGCTGTTCTAGAAGGCCTGTTCTTTGCCTATGTGTTCAATTTCAAACGGTTTTCCAGTTCTACTGTTCTTTTTTGGCAGCAAAGTCTCCTACTGATTGTAGATGTATGTACAATAAAGGCAACTGTTGCAACAGTTACCTAAGCTTGTAAATTATGGGATTCTTGGAGACCTAACATCTATCGGTTAGCTCTTGAGCAGAAAGCTGGACTGGTCAGTGCTGCAAATATCAACAGTTTAAAACCTATACCACTTGTAGAATATTTTCTCTACGATAATATGATTAATTTTTATTAATTTGGTGATCTTTTTAAATCCTTTTCAGACTTTTTTTTGGCATCAACAACCTTCTTTTTAGCTGGCTTTTTGATTTTGGCATTACTTGTGTCATTTATTATATGCATTTGTCTACCATTTCAATCTTCCTTCAGAAAATGTTGTTGCTGCCTGCTTTTTTAAGTTAAGTTAGTGCTAAACGTTAGGTTAAGTGCCAAAACAAAAACAAAACAAAAAAAACATAAAAAAGTCAATGTATTGTACTGATTTCCTATATACTCTTTGCTGCATTACACATTTAAAGACTATACACATAAAGCTGATTCCTGAAGTTTATTTCTTTACCATTTCTTTTTCAACAAAATTACAGTGAAGTTTCTTTAAGTGGTCCTACTCTGTGCTCATTGAAGAGTCAGAATTCAGTGAAAAATCTGAAAACTAAATAGCCTTAAATTATTCTGTATAAAACCCACAATATTGTGGTGTATAGAGTCATACTTTGTGCATTTAGCAAGTTGGTTGAAGACCGGGACATAAATAGAATGAGACTCTAGTATTTGAACCTCAAGGCCTAAGAGACGGTTTAAGTGTGAGACGCATTCAACCCAAATGAATCCTTATCAACTAAAAAGTACTATTTGTGCAAAGTGTTCAGCTGCAGTAACTGACTGCGAACAAAATGTGCATTTTTTCACTTCAGAGGATTTAGTAGTTGATTAAATACAAAAGCAAGCTTTCTGCGTAAAGGACCAGCTTTTCACTTCAGGGATTTCAGGTCAAGCCCTCAAAGAATCAAGTTCATGTTTCATTTTGGTTTTCCCTGATGGATTCTTAGCCCCATCACAAAACCACATTAAATGATTTGGCACTGTAAGTCAGGACTGGTTATTTCTACTCAGAGGGGGGTGATCAAGGGGAATAAATGCAGGGACTGTATCATCTTCTGATTTTAGAAATGGTAGATCCCAACGGACTACAATTTGACGCTGATATGAACTGCCATTATGTCACATATCTTTCTTTGTTGAACATTGAAGGACTTTGCTTTCATGATGGATACAAGTTTTTCATTGAGATTTAAAGAGTATAAGTTAGATAAAAGACAGTTTGGGGAGATTGTTATTATGGATATTTAAGTTTTGCTCCATTTTGAAAGAGAATATGTGAATAGCAGACAGCATCAAAACTGCCAATAAAGGTAGGAGGCCTAATATGATGTTTGGTTTCCTTTATGTGCAATTCTGATTCTGCTAACATAATGTACTATGAAACACAGTTGGGCTCAACTATGAAATGTAGACCAGAGGTGGACAAATCACTGTAGAATTTAGAAACCAGTTGATCTATTCATCCAAGCCGGTTGTATTGTGCTATTTTGTTGAAAATTGTCTTAAAATACTGTCTTCCCTTTTATACTTAGGATGGTTTAACATTTGAAGTATTGATGGGTAGTGTGATGATATTTTTTACAATTCAACTTTTTCTATACAAAAATATATTTTTAAATACTACATAAAAATACCAAAACACACCTAATATAGGTACCTAAACATTAAACCTAAACTCTAGGCCAGGGGTGCCCAACAGGTGGATTGCGATATACCGGTGGATTGCAAAGGCAACACGAGTAGATCGCGGAGCAATGCCTTTCAAAATAAACTCTACTGTGCACAGGAGCTATTAAGTCCAAGTTTTTATTGTTGGTGGATCATTTTGACTTGGTTATTTTAAAAGTAGCTTGCAAGCCAAAAGGTGTGGGCACCCCTGTTCTAGGCAATTGGCTAAATTCACAGATGAAATTTTTCAAACATTTACAGGTCTTTTTCTTTTACAAACTTGTGCATGGACAATAAAGTAAAAGCAGACAGCTGATAAGCTCATCTCTCTCTCCCTCGGCTATTTCCATCTACTAGCATGCTCTTTGCACTGCAGCCAACTGATTGGGTCTTTATGCTGTTTTTTTCTACCCTAGTTGGGTAAAACACATTTTTTGATGTTTGCATCAGTTTTTGCCTTAATATCTGCATTAAGTTTTAAACCATAGCGTTAAAAAATCTTTGTATTTATGCATCTGCATAAATCATGTGTCTTAAAGGCTCCATGGGGCAAGAAAAAGGAAATCAAAGGTATGTCCTGATTACTTATTGTTCTTTTAGTTCTATAAATGTGTTAGTTTAATATGTTTGGTCAGTACATTTGTTTTAATTTCATAACAAAATCTAAAACAAGAAAACATAAAGCAGAATCTTAATGTAATGTGCCTGGGCACACAAACCACAGCCAACTCCAGGAAACCTTTTATCAAGCTTTATTGCTAGTCAGAAAACAAGGCAAAGGTCATTCACAGAATGTCAGTCTGATAAGCGTTGTATAGATGGATGAGGCAAAGGCAGGTCAGGAACAATCCGAGGTCAGGGCAGGCAGAGTTCAGGCAGAATCAGATATCAGACTGAGTCGCTATTGGTAATGACACAACAGAAGCCAATAAGATAACCAACACACATAGAACGCACCCAAGCTCACTGTACACACAGAGGCTTATAGCGGGCAATGATGTTCAGGACAGGTTCTCCTTAAATGGCCAGAGTGCCCAATGACCTTGCGCCACCTGGGGCCATTTGATTGGAGGATAACGGAATCCCCTGCAGCCGATTGGCCACAGGAAATTCAAACTATGTTCCACCGCGGCGTGGCAGACAAGTGCCTCGCCCCTGGGGGGTACAAGAGGCACGCGTGGTAGCGTGCGCACCTCTTCCCACAGCACCCATGAGATGTGCTATACCTTGCATGCCCGCAGGAGTGCTCAAAATGTGAACATCACTGTCCACATCCATAGGGATGCTGGGGATGCCTTAGGATCCCTCCGCCGTAAGAGCGAGACACGCTGCGAGCAGGGCAGCAGCCTTGGCCACACTGCCTGCTGCAGCGGTATCTCCCTCACTGCCTGCGATCCCCTAGGACACCGCGGGCTGGCTGGACAGGTAAATACCTTAGACTTCAAATATTTTCATGCTTTGTTCATATCAAGAAATGTACCACCTATTCTTGTTTACTTCATGTATATCTGAGGATAATATGGCTAAAGATAAAATAACACAAACAGAACACAACATATATTGCTATAAAACACTTTATTAGATAAACTAAAAAAAAAAAATAAACTTATATGGTACAAACTTGGTCAGAGTATATCAGGGGTAAGGTCCTAACCTATTGACCATTCTACAACAGTATTTTGGCAGAAAGCAAATAGCTAGTCAAGATGGAAGAACTGTTCCACTACATTACCCACTGAAACCATGCAATTCCTCCAGCTGATGATGCTTTAAATTGGAACCAAGGCCGCAGCCTTGGGAAACTTCCACTGACATGTTTCAAGACACCTGCCCTTCAACAAAATAAAGGTAGATGGATTACATGTGTTCTCTTCTATAAACTCCTCTTCTCTTAGAGGGCAGCTATTACTGATACATTTACTAATAGAATCATAGTACTGGAGTTATCTGCTTTATACTCTTAGAAACTAATTACCTGTACCACATGTCAAACAAGAAAAATGGTTGGTATAAAAGATGGTTTTATATTTATAAGCCCCAGAGAATCCAAATGACTTTGTTCAGTCTTACCCTGCAATTTATATGCTGAATTTGCCAAGTAATACCCACAAATCGTTAGAAGGGAAAAAACAACCACAATTCAAAATCTGTAAATACAAAATCTCTATTTAATTTACTAAAAATTAGTTTTCAGTATTCAGGAAAAGTCTGAGACTATTTTGATATCAGTCAATACAATTTTCCAGGCTTCAATATTAAAATTAAATATTTCATTCTGTGCTTCCAATGCTAAATGTTGTGTGTTGTAAAAGAGCAAATGGTTAAAAATGGCATGATGTGACACTATTCTTGGAATGCATTGTGTGTATCTAATATTTAGTCTTGAACACTGTGGGTGCCTATTTGCATTTTAATGCCCTTGATGTTCCTTTCTTTTCACTAAAAATAGTCGTTAATAAAAATTCACAGACTAGTCAGAGCTCAAGTTTACACCCTAGTGAACTTCTGCTGACCTACAAAAATTAGCACCATCAAGTGCTTTTTAACAGAAATGCGGAATAATGAAGAAATTCCATCTGAACTAGGAATTAGCTTAAATTTCGTGACCTATACAATGTATGCATTGTTTAAATAAAAAACGGAGTTTTCAGAAGCATTCCT
This sequence comes from Pyxicephalus adspersus, assembly GCF_032062135.1. Taxonomy (NCBI): domain Eukaryota; kingdom Metazoa; phylum Chordata; class Amphibia; order Anura; family Pyxicephalidae; genus Pyxicephalus; species Pyxicephalus adspersus. The sequence goes on along the minus strand of NC_092862.1, from coordinate 107,137,085 downwards.
CCTTTGGATTTAAATCTCAATGTGGTCCTTATTTTACTTTAAGATTACTGTAATTCCTCTTGATAACACATGCTTTCAATCATCTATCAAGAGTCCTCTTAAAATATTTTCTATTACAAAGTTTTCATCTTCTTTTTGGTGATCCAAACATTCCTGACAGGGTAATTTTTTGGATGATTTGAGCCTCCCAGGTTAGCCTACTAAAGTGGTAATTTTTTTTTTTTTTAACAAAATGCTCTTTCCCCTCTGTCTTTACCGTCATGGCAATGAACACATAATGGGAGAACAGAGCCTCCTGGGATTATGCATACATTATGTTTTATGTTTTTTTTTCCCTGTAATAGGGAAAAAAACTCTGACCTCCACACTCTTTTTTTCCTCATATACAGCAGGCTACGTCACCCGACCTTGCACCTTCGCAGTGTGAGATTGGGTGACATAGCCAGAACAAAGAAAATACAGATGAAGATGGTGACGTCCGGCCTTTCCACTGCGCCAGGACGATGGCAGATTCCAGGATGGCGAGGGGCCCAATGAGGACAGCGCTGGAGAAATCAGTGCTCTGCAGAAGAAAAGGTGAGTGTGATTTTTTTGTTTTTGGTTTAGTTCCGCTTTAACTTTATGAACTTAACAGCATCAAAGTCACTAAACAGCATTACAAGTGATCTTACATTATTTATATATCATATAATATTTAATTTTTTGGTACCATTGTATTCTTCAGTTACTGTGAAATAATTGTTCAAATGATTTTCCACTTAGCATGTAGGATACAGTTCATTTTGCTCTGAGATCCCTCAAGTTGTGTTTCTTTGAATACTAGCCTCATCAGGGTCCTAAAAGAAGGGCATTGATCATCTAGACAAAAGTCTGTGTATCATATGGTTTGTATCATAATCACACCAAGTGGCCAAAGTCAAAAGGAGGGTGTTCAGTTTTTTTTCCTGGTATGATGCTGTGAGTCCAACCAATTGAAGCCATTAACTGCCTATAAACTATACTTATTTAGGCAAGCACATCCAAAAAATATAAACTCCTTCCAGATACATACATTCACAAATAAATCTGTAAGCTAACCAATCTAGGTGAGATACAGCATCTGAGTCTCTACAGGAAACTTTTAAAGCATACCTAAACTAGGAATTTTCAGAGAATCTTTTTATGTAAGGTAAAAATTCAGTTTTTTTTTTAGTGCAACACCCTTTTTTGGGGTCCAGCACCGTCCCTTAATTCTCGGCCACCTAGGCGGTTGAAAATGAATGGGAGCGCAAAGCCTCCTGGGATACCTTTATCAGGCATCCTGGGCATGCGCCGAAGGAGCCTTTTTGCTTAAAGAGATCAGCATGCGTGAGATCGGCAATTTTTTTTTCATCATACGTCACCCTATCTCGCACCAGCGTTGGGTTATGTAGGATGAAGAACCCAGAAGAGAAGACAAAGATGGCGGTGCCCGGAGCGCTTGTTTCAGGACGGATGACGAGGCGACGCGGACTGGATGCCAGACACCCCCAGAGTGATCGGACTGCCCTGCGGGATTGTAGGTAAGTGTGTTTTTGTTTTTTGTTTTTTTTTATTTTTGAGTATAGTTCCTCTTTAAGCAAAACCATGCAAACATAGCTCACTTTCAGGGATGCCTCACTATACCAATCAATCCAGATAATTTTTTATGCCTTTTTTTTTATTAATCATGTATCCCAGTGCAGCAACAATAACTCATGGAATGAAGAATAGGAGATTATTTTCTTCATTATTTGCCACTTAATGCTGTTTCCTGCATAGTTCCCCACATGTCCTAGAATCCCGAAGGTAAGAATGCATGATGTTGAATTCACAATCACTTTTTTGTGCTTTCAATTTTAATTTATAATATATCTTTACATATTATTCATATTTATTTTTAAGAATCAATTAAATTGTTCTTCAATTTTTCTGTAGCCATTACAAATACATCACAAATGGTAACCCTTTGCACATCCCTGTTCTTTGTGGTTTAGAAAGAATTCCCACCAAAGTAAGTCAAAAAGGAAGTAAAAAAATGAAAGTGGGAATCCAAAAACAAAATAATCAAGTTTAGTAATTTTTTCTTTTTTACACCATACATCATATATTCCTTCCTAGTTGGTCTTGGATTTTGTCAATGGTGTAGAAAATTGAGTGAAAAAGGAAACATTCTGAATCCTTAAAGTGAAACTTCTCCATTTTTTTGTAGAGTGAAGCAAAGATTGTTTTATCTGCACGGACATTACACCCACTGTTTATGTCCTGGGGAAAAGATCTTACACCAGACCTCTCCTCACAGTAAATGGAATATCTAGGGGTTGACTGCAATTCGGAAAACCTGGATCTATTTTTTGAGCACTTTTTCAGCATGATGATGTGAACTTCCCACCACCAAGCACACCTAGACTAAATTCCTGTATACACAATGGAAGGGTTTGTATGATATCACTCTGACATTGTCACAAACAGTAAGAGAGATCCACAGTCCCATTAACCTTGCCTCATACCACCTAGTATTGAAAATAAATTCAATGCTAAAAATTGATCATTTCATCCATAATGGTGACAGAAGACATACTGCATGTACAGCAGTTCATCTGTTTGAGTGCAAGTGTGAACTGCATGAATATGTAAATATGACAAGTGACAACTCTTGAAAACCTGTGTCATATGATGTGATCACATATGACAACAGAATGTAAGAATAATTATTGGAAATTTTCAGATATAAATCTTCTGTTCAGGTGGCAGGTAGGTTGGCTTTAAAAATGTTTACTGGTTCTATTTTTACATACTGTATGTTTTTAGAGTTGCTGTAGTCACCATCCTTCTCTACAAAGTAAAAGTATTTTGTGTTCTTGCAACCATGCCTGATCATTCAGCATAATGTTTGAAGTTCTTGGTGCTTTCTATGGCCCTGATTTTTTAAAGTTCGCCAAGGCTGTAGAGAATACACTTTCATCAGTGAAGCTGGGTTTTCCAGCAAACCTGGAATGGATTTCCTAAAAGTAATTGGTTAGCAGATGTTTTCAATCCCAGACCAGATCCATTCCAGGTTTGCTGGATCACCCAGCTTCACTGTTAAAAATGTATTCTCTCCAGCCTTGGAGAGCTTTAATAAATCAGGGCCTATGTGTATGAGGTCCTGAAAAGATGGTGACGCACAAAAGGCTTCAAGTTTTGTAAATTATTTGAAAAAGATCTCCAACAGAGAGATCTTTGGAAACAGCTAGATATCCTCTTTTTAGGCAGCAGAAGATCTGGAGCCTTGTATATTCAGCTAGTTCGTTATTCATATGTATTTTACAACACAAATGTACTGAAACACATCCTAAGAAAGGTAGTCAGTCATTATTATTTTATCTAAATCACAATATTTCCACTAATGCAGAACAACTTTTAAATAGTAAGTTTGGAATCCTTGGTATATGGTGGAGGTCTTAAGGCTTCTGATGGGTTTAGAGGTTGGCGTGAACTTTCTGTGGCTGCTAAGTCTCAGTAAGATATATTTACTGCAAACAAATTTATTACAGCCTATTTAAGTATTATCCATTTGACTTTTTGTACAATGATGAGCTGGAACAGTGTTAATAAAATATTTGCTACACATACGGGGTTATTTATTTTCATCATATGTGGGTGAATATACTTCATTTTTAGTTTTAAAACATTGTTAATTTATGTTATTATAGAGACCCTATCACCACTACTTTGGATTTGTCCAGGTTGTAGTAATGAACACAGTAAAATCTACACTTACTGCAGGGCTGCTATTTTTATAGAACAGACAGAAGGCTGTTGAAATACATGCTTTTAATTACTAATTAATTTGACACTAGGAATGAACCCCCGCTGCAGTTTACCACTACTTACCACTTGGTCAACTGCCTTTTCTGTTGCTCAATGGGAGCTCACATTGGGCAGTATGTACAACAATTATTCAGGCATGGGAAACATACTACAGACAGCAATAAAATTTGAATTTGTCCCCCTTCCCCAAGCACACAAAACAGGGCATGGTAATGCAGATTGTGCTGGCACCTCACAGTAGTGACAGATCACTGTCTGCTGGTAGCTGCTGGCATTATAGTTAAAATGGCATTGTTATGTAGTAATCTGAAAGCTTTATATATCAGTAACAAATAGAAGTCCTGGGATGCAGTGGATATGAAGGTACCGCATAAACATTACAAATGTAACACAAAAAAAAGTTAAGGGGCTCTATAAAAATCATTATAGTACACGTTCCTTAAAAACAAATATTCTGTTTTAAAAAAACATGAAACAAATTTTAAGAGTGTAAGCATTACATTGACCATGCTATACAATTCTCATATAGTTTTGTGGGGGGATTCCAGGAACCTCGTGAAGTGTGTTTGTACCAGTGTGAAAAACACCAATTGGGCAGATACAGTAGAAATATCACGTTTTACCACACGCAGGAAATTTTTTTTTCATAGGACATTACACTTGGTAAATGGGCTGTGTTTGTCCTATATTTAGCTAAATGTGAGAATGCAGTTTCAAGTTAACAATCAAATTTAAACATATTTAATCTGGTGATATTTATTAGATGAAAATGAGTAGTGCCAAAATTTGATCACTCTACTAAAACATGTACTTGGCTCCCTGCTGTGTGGTATATATTATTTACATCATTTTTTGTTTTGAAAGGGTATTTTGAGAGCCTTAAATCCAGCAAAAAAACTACTTTCAGAGTAGTAATTTATTAGTTTTAAAATGAAAATAGAACAGTTTTATTTATTTACTCCAGAAAAGTTTTAATAACTTCAGTAAAAACTGCAAAAGATTTTTTGTTGTTAATATCCAACCTTTTCTTTTTTGAATAGGACTGACACAGTAGAATATTTCAAAGAGTATCAAAGTTCTATTCACATCTGCAATGGCTTCCAAGAGTATTCATATCCCCTTCCCTTTTTTATATTTTGTTATGTTGCAGCTTGATGGTACAATTGTTTCTTTTTTTCTTATTGAGCTACACCCAGTAGCCCAAATTAATGAATTGAAAGTAGAATTTTGGAATATTTAGTAAATTTATTTAAAAACACACATTAAAAACACATTTAAAGTCACATTAACAAAAGTATTTAGAATGTTTGCAAAAACATTTGTCTCTCTCGTTTCTCTTGATTGCTGTGGTAAATTAAATTGATTGCACGTGATTTGGAAAGACAAACATCTCCCTATAAAAGGCCTCATAGCTGACAATGCATATCAGAGCAAAATCCAAAAGCCATGAAAGATTGAAAGTTCCCATGAGAACAGTGCTTTCCATGATTCCTAAATGGAAGAAGTTTGGCACAAACCAGGACTCTTCCAAGAGCTGGTCATCCAGCCAAATTGAGCAATTTAAGAGAAGGGCCTTAATGGGAGAGGAGACCAAGAACCCAATGGATGGATTCAAGTTACAGAAAGACAATCATAACTACAGCTCTTCACCAATTTATAGCAGAGTGGCTAGATAGAAGCCTCTCCTCAGTGCAAAACACATGTTCGTTTGGAGTTTGCAAAAAAACACCTAAAAGATTCTAAGAGTGTAAGGAGCAAGATTCCCTGGCCTGATAAAACCATGAGTGAACTGTTTTGCTTTAATGATAAATATTATGTCTGAAGGAAACAAGGCACTGCTCATCACCTGCCCAATACAATTCTAACAATGAAGCATGTTGGTGGCAGCATCATGCTGTTGGGGTGTTTTACAGCAACAAGGACTAGGAGCCTAAAAGCTGAATGGAGCAAAGTATAGAGATATTCTCAATAAAAAAGGAAGACTGGCCTAAATGTTCACCTTCCAACATGGCAATGACCAAAATCACACGACACAACATTGGCTTAGGGAAATGTCTGTTAATGTCCTAGAGTGGTCCAGCCACAGCCCTGATTTAAACTCTATCGAACATCTCTGTAAAGACCTTAAAATGGCTGTCCACTGAGGGTCCTCATGCAACCTGACCGAGCTTGAGAGGATTTGCAAAAAAGAATGGCAGAAAATCCGCCAATATTCATTGAGTAAATAGGAATGTATACGCTAAATTCTAACATGCAAAATTGTACATGGCCCAACCCTAAATATTCAAATAGCAAAGTTAAAAAGATAGTAAAAGACAAAAAGCAAGGTTTTTAAGTGTCCAAAGTAAATGTAAATATATTTTTGATAAACTTGAATGTGAAGTTATTAGAAAATCCCCCAATCCCGGTGTACAAAGCTTGTTGTTTTATACCCAGAAAGACTTGAGGCTGTAATTGCTGTCAAAGGTGCTTCAACTAAGTACTAAATAAAGGATCCGAATACTTATGTAAATGTGACATTTATGTGATAGTTTTTTCTTTTGTGCAAAAAATAAATAATACAGATCCATATTTACAATACTATCAAATCATGGTTTAAATGATTGTTGTGTAAGAGAACTAACGATCCAGTTTTTTGTAGCTATTTTTGTCAGCTGTAAAATATGCAGAAATATGTTTATCTCATGTATCCATCTACCTTGTAAACAGATATCACATTTCAAAGAAAGCAAGAAACATTAACAGTATACTTTCCAGTGTTTTCACACTTAGCTTTTTTGTGTGTCCATTTAAAGAAATTGTTGAAAACTTTAAAAACTAATGTGTTATTTACTTATTTTCAGGTATTATTTTATACCTACCATTGTTCAACCCATAATTTTCTTTAAGCCGGGTGGTAAGAAATTGTAGGTGGGTGGCAGCCCCTGTATTGTGACCCAGCTATTTAGTAACCACCCAAAAACTGCCGGGTGGTGTAATGCGCCTGGGCTCACAAACCACAGCCAACTCCGAAAGTCCTTTTATCGAGTTTTATTATAGTCATAAAACAAGACAAGGGTATTTACAGATGTCAAGTCTGATAAGAGTAGTACAGGAGGGTAAGGCAAAGGCAGGTCAGGAACAATCCGAGGTCAGGGCAGGCAGCAGACAAGAGAGGTCACAAACAATCTGAGGTCAGGACAGGCAGAGTTCAGGCAAGAGTCAGGTATCAGACCAGGTCAATATTATAATGACAAATTGGAGAAACATTACCCAACACAAGGAACGCACCCAAGCACACTGTGTACACATAGGCTTATAGTGGGCAATGGTGTTCAGGACAGGTTCTCCTTAAATTGCCAGAGTGACCAATGACCTTGCGCCACCTGGCACCATTTTATTTGAGGGTAAATGATTCCAACTGAATTCAAACTAACTATGTCCCGCTGCGAGACAGCCGAGTGCCACGCCCTCGGAGGGTACAAGAGGCATGCGTGGTAGCGTGTGCACCTCTTCCCACAGCACCCCTGGGACGTGCCCTACTTTGCACATCCAAAGGAGTGCTGAGAACAGGACTTTCAGTAATCACGTCCATAGAGATGCAAAGGATGCCGCCTGGAGGAACAGTAGTTTGGCCAGGACGGATCCCTCCGCCTTCAGAGAGAGACACGCTGCAAGCAGGGCAGCAGCCTCGGCCATGCGGGTGCATTACAGCAGCTCAGGCCCAGGCGCATTACAGCAGCTCCCTCTGCGGCTGGGACGCCGCGGGCTCGCAGGACAGGTAAGTTCCTAACAGGTGGTTACTGAAAAATGCTGGGTGGAGCGCCCAGGTAAATGGGCTGGGGAGAACACTGCCTACTATACAGTCCTGTGTCAGGTCAGGTACATGTATGCCTGTAGGATTCCCTACATATTAAGTGTGTTTATGTGGGATTACCAATAATATATAGCACAAAAGTTTGGTTGTGATAGCTTAAGTTTGTAGATTTACTAAAATATATCAATGTGAGCTGAGAAAGTGGATGTGGGCTTTACAACATCCTCCTTGAAGCACCCTTTTTAAATCAAGGTTCCATAGAACTCCAATATTCCTCCAAAGGTTGCTGAGGGTTCCTGGAACTGTGGCTGATTGACCTTCTTTTTTATTGTGCCTGCATAGTTCTGGGGCCATCACCACTTCGCAGAGCCAGCTGCATGACTCCAAAGGTGTTTTTATTCCACTGACCCCTAATAAATTGGTATAAGCAGAGTTTCACTGAGGCATAAATAATTATTTTAAGGGTTCATCAAATTAATAATATACCCTAACCTTTCCTCTAAAGCTAATCATACTTCTAATAATCCTCATTTTGTATCATTTAGGTTTACTTTTGCTATGTAGAACAAGGACCTCTCTAACTAAATACACACATAATGCATTATTTTTATGTAGGCACTCGATATTGCATGAAAAGCTAAAGAAGACTGTACAGAGGTTGAACAATAAAACTGTAACATGTTAAGTCATCTTAAAGCGAAAATAAACTTTAAAACAAAAAAAAAAAATCTCACTTATCTTTAATTCTGCAGATCCCTCAATCTCTATGTAACCCGATTTCGCACTGCACAGACACGTGATCAGATAAAGTAGCTTGCTGTATAGGGAAAATAAAGAGTACCAACCTCACTGACATGTCGGGCATGCACAGTAGGAGCTTTCATGTAAAGTAAAAATTTTGGTGATAGGTCCACTTTAACACTTCAAATGTATGTAAAGTAATTTCTTTGAGTTTTGCATAAAGTACAGAATGCTTAGACTCCCTGTCAAGTTTAATGTCTGTGTTCTCACTGGGGATACTCACCACTTTTATTTGTCCTGTGACCATTGTCACTACTTAAGAAAGTTTTTATTTTTATAAAGTCCATGTTCAGGCAAAAACCATCTACAGTCCCCCCCAAGAAACACACACACAGCTCTCTGTATTCTATCCCATATGGCTTAAGTTTTCCTTATTTTGTGATGGAAGATGTAATCAACTGTCCAGATCTCTTGACAGTTCAGCTTTCGGGAATGGGGAACCACTGATCCAGTACCTGTCTGCATGGCTTTTGCTAATATTTACATCATCTGTGTGACACGGACACTACCTATTGACTGTCTAGTGGTGGAGTTCTTTTTAAATGCAGAACAAATGATGCAGTGATGATATCAGAAAGAGACAGGGAGGCAGGTATAGAGACGAGAGTCAATCAGTGGCTAAAACTTTGGATGTGGATAAAATTTTGTATTTAAAATTTTTGCATTTTAGACTACTGATTATTGCCATTTAAAAGTTCTATTAACCTGTTTTCTTTCTATATGTAGTATCTGGGACGTGGCATGAAATATAAACATACGCCATATGTGTACTTTCTTAATTAATACTTTGAATATCGAAACTTGCATTTCCATATGGTTATGGAAGAAAAATCTAAATTCCGAATCTTTGGGGGTATTATACAATACTGTATCCTAATGTTTTATTTTTTTGTCAGTGTGAATATACCTATTCTATATCATATGATGATAACTAAGTGACACTGAAATTAGTGAGCTGGAAAGACAGGCACATCTTCACATATATACTTTGATACTGTAGTTCAGTGTTTTTCAACCAGGGTTCCATGAAACCCTAGGGTTCTTCCAGAGGTTGCTAGCGGTTCCTTGAGCAATTACCAGTTTGTGCCTATCTGGTCGGTAAGAGGTATTCTTCACAATGATCACTGAGCTGTGGACATAATAATAATATTTATTATTATTTAGGATTATAGAGCCTAAAGTTTGGAAATGCAAGTAAAAAACACAATTTTGACTTCTGTAATCACCTAATGTACAATATACATACATTGTAGGCATGTTCAGCACTTACAGCGGTGTCCTATGGCTCTCTCTAAACATCATTTTTTATCTTTTATATGAAGCCGAAAATGCACAAGCAGCCCAATAACCCTGGTCACTGGAATACTAAACCAAATAATCCCCCCAAAATTTCTTTAGTAGGCTATATGTATGAACATGTAATTACTAAGTGGTTACTAATTAGGATCAGGTTTTCCTGAAGTGTAAACAATATTGGTGACCAAGGAGAATAAAGCTGCAGATACACATGCAATTTTCATCTCTGGAAATGATCTTTTGTGTTTGTTCTAATCAATGGAGAAGGGAGGAGCGAAAATAAGTGATCGGCACTCCGCTGTGCTCTTCTCCATTCACTTTTATAGCGATCGTTCCACATTGGTTGTTCATGGATCCGTCCTAATGGATCCATGTTTGACTTTGGACGACTGCTATACACATGTTGGATTCTCACCCAAGACAATCACAACTATTTGTATCGGGCAATTAAAATTGCAGGTAACTGCCCATAAATATTAAGAATTTTAAATAAATACTTGCAGCATTCCCATAAAGTAATTTATATTTGATTTGCAATGTGCCTCTGGACTTCCATAGCAGAATCCCTTCTTTTCTCACGCATAATCACTCTTTCTGTGTTATAAGTGTGTAATTATTCTCTGTGCTGTCCAAACCTCCATAACCTTTTTCTGTAGCTACTGGGATAAAGGACATATGAAGAAGACTACAAAGTGTCCCTGGATTGCCAACTCTGAATTTTTTGTATCTGCTGACATCCCATCCAAAATATTAGCACCCAGCAGCAGTCTCTGGGCTTTTGGATATCTAGAGAAGGAAGAATTTACAGTTAAATACTAAGTCTAAAATACCTTAAATACACTAATCCCATTAAAAGACTGTCCTTGAAACGAATGGTCCTTTTAAGTACAATAGAATGTAAGCATTCTCTGCATTCTATGCATGTATGCCTGATTTCAAATGATAGTTAAATTACTTTGAGACATGACATGTAAACATGTACCGAACAGAAAAAAAGCATTCGTTTTAGAGTAATCACATTAAAAAGCATCCAAAAGAACAGAGCACAAATACAGCACACCAGGTAAAGTACATGGTTTTGGCTAGAGGCAATCAAATAAAACAGTGGGTCTACATGAAGATTGGATAGGTTTTAAGCATGTTCTTTGCCTCTAATGGCATAGGGAATGTGATTAAAGCCCTAAGGTTGTCATACAGTGAAGAACTAATGCTAGAAAACTGACATCTTATAAATTATTAGGAATGAATCTGTTCCAAGCTGCTTTACTGACCCCACAAGAGTAAATACGCCACTTGTGATTCGTGAGTGTTTACCAAAAATGGGTTTAAAAAATCAGAACTTGTAGACTAGATTATAATTCTACTGATTGACTGTGACTGCTAGGTTGCATCACTTTTAGGAAAGCTGCCAGTCACCTTTTTAAGTAAAATGAATCTACAATCATACATACAACAAACACATTTATAAGAAGTGACACATCTTCTCTTTTTAAAATAATGAAAGAAAGAAAGCCCATTATCTTACTGAATAACATAGAGTTGGCTTATATGTATTGACAGAAGCATACAGTATTAGAGTGGTGGAGGGTACAAGAATAGTTATGATCTTCATTGTATTGTTCTGCAGACAATTACCTTGGCACCCTTTAATGTCAGATAGTTTAAATATATATTTAAAAATTATCTATATATATATATATATATATATAAATATATAACACTGTCTCTTGTCACGATATCATCAGGTCAGGGACCCTTTTCCAGGAGCTTATGTCTCTTGTCAGGATATCATCAGGTTAGGGACAGCACATCCAAGCCAAAGAAAAAAAAAAAACATGAGTAACTGCATTGGTCCTTGGATGAGATACCCAAACAAATACTTTTTCCCCCTTGTTATCGTGCATCTAACACTTTATCCCACTTGTCCCTGGCAGGCTACACTCACTTCTCCAGTGTATCTAGTAGCCACCCACTTTAAACATGTCTGCTTTTTTTTTCATCTCCATTACATAAAAGTTGTTAGATAAGTTGTTTGCCCAAGAAATATACCATTGTTTTTTCTTCCAGTTCATCTCATGAGAAGTGACAATGCATTTCTAGCAAAATCAACATATATTTTTTGTGGTCCACAGACACCTGCCATACACTTTTTCTGTTCCCTCCCATATTGTTCACCACTAAACCAAATTTTCTAATAATGGATGTGCATATAAAAATAATGTCATGGTGCCTTGTGTAAATAAATCCTTTTTTGAAACATTCATAAAACGTGGTTTGCACTGCAGTTTACTTATTACATGTCAAAGGACTTTTCCTAAGTTATCTGCTGAGAAAAAAAACAAGGTGCAAAATTCAACCGTAGCTGAATTAATCAAATGACCAACTTCCAATCAGAAAAAGATAGGTTGAAAACAAAGAACTTGTGCTGAGTACTCTTACTAGGAAACCATATTGTTCTGTAAATATAGTATCAGTGTATCACCCTGTATATGTTGTTTATTTTTAAAACAAATAGAAATAGGAAAATATTACTTTATTGCAATATAAAACAAATACATACATACAAAAAGAATGTGCAAATCATTATAATTCCCCATTTTATAGCTTTTTCAAATTGTCTATAATTATTTTTAATACCTTAACAATGAAATCTGACCACTAGATAAGGTCTGCCTATTAAATAATGAGACTGTGTTTCTATTTCTTAAACAAAGCAGTGAGAACTGATTATGAGCACTTGCAATGCATGTGTAAATTTGTCCAAGCATGCACGGAATACAATGGCACTCTCTGCCGATTAGGTTGTTGTCAGTTACCATTTAATGCAGTTGTATTTCCCCTTATGAGCTGAAATCATGAAAAATTTAAGCAATGCATCAATTTGAAATTTTTAGTAAAATTTCACACCAGAGAAAAAATAGTCAGAACAAGGAAATTTGCGCTGACATTCTGCAGCAATTTGAGGCGAACCAGAAACTTTTTTAAAAAATCATCACTTTGAAACATGGATCTTCCAGAATAATAAAACATAATAACAGTCAATGTACTGGAAACACCTTCATCACCAAGAATCAAAAAAGCGCTTCGAAGAACGTTCAAATTCAAAGCAATGCCCATTCTGTTTCTTGACATGAAGGACGGAATTTTGTCAGCATGGGTTCCAGAGGGCGCAACAGTGACCGAACATTATTATGAGGAAGTTTTGACAAAGCTGGAAGAGAGTCGGGAAAAGACGGCCAGAAATGTGGGAAATTTTTCATCAGGACAATTCAGGCATTTTCTGTGTGACAGTTTTTGACCAACAAACACATTACTATGCTGGAACATCCTCCATACTCACCTGATTTGGCACCTTGTGCCTTTTTTCTGTTTCCTAAATTGAAATTGTTGCACAAAGGAACATGATTCGAGACAATGGATGCAGTAAAGAAAAAATCATCCAACATCTTGAAACAGCTTACAGAAACTGATCTGCTCCACACCTTCAACCAGTGGAAAACAGGACTGCATCAGTGCTTACTTGCGAATGGAGAGTATATTGAAGGGGACAGGCATTACATTTGTTAAATGAATAAATAAAAGTAAGTTGTTATATCAGTCTCATTAATAGACAGACTATGTATAAATGCAGTAAGGGTTGGGCAAACAATATTCCTCTTTAACAGATGCACATCAGTAAAGAATTCACAGCTCAGACTAACATTACCAACAATACATAGGTGTAGCTAGTAAAATCCAACCCATAACAAATGTACTTTCTTAACTGTTATTGAATATAATATGAAAGTGGAGGGTCCATAATGTGTTTAAAAAGCTTGCTAATAAATTTATATATCACAGACGTCTCTGCAGTTTCTAAATGTTAGCTTGTCAAAATTTTCTATTGTGTTTTTCAATTTGCTACAGATTTTTTATATAGCTTAATGTTTCTCATTTATTGACTTCTCTTGTTTTTTCTTTTCTGCTTTTGGACCTTGTTAGAAAACATGACACCAATTAAAAGGATCAGCAAGTTCAGAAGCATTTCTTAAGACAAAGAAAAGGCAGCTATGTTCTTGGGTAACAAAACATGCTGCGGTTTGGTGTGAAACCCTGAACTTTAGAGCAAGAGATGAGCTGGGTTCATCTAACACCAACAAACATGATATAGCTACAGGGCATTTCACCCTGGTTAAATACCAGATGAATTAAAGGCTGTTGCAGGCAGCTGTGATGAATGTCACTGGGATGTAGGCTGATTGCTTGCTGAGTGCTGTGAGTGAAGTATGTCGAATCCTTCATAGTTAAGGTCAGCATGTATTTCCAGTGGTTCATGTGTGGGGCTTTGCTGGAGGCAGAAGGATGAACACAGGTGCCGAAAAATGTCTTCTCAAAAAAATGGCTGATGAATACATTTTTACATTTTCAGAAAAAAAATGTCCTAATTAAATACCAGTGTAGCTATGGTATCACATATGATTTAAAAAAAATGTATAGAAACGCAGTTTGTTTATTATGCCTTAAGCGAACCACACATAATTTTTTTTGGTTTTATTTGGAAAGAATAAAACATCAGCTATATTCACTAACTTTGAGTCAGCAATTCACAGGATTTAATATTAAGATCTACATTAATTTTTTACATTCCCTGCAAAAATTTAACAGAAAAGTGGTACAAAAATTTTCACATGACCAATGAAGATACCATTGTTGGGTATCATTTTTTTTCAATATTAAAGCATACCTGTATCAAAAACCTATTGTCTTGGAAAGGGTTCTAGATGTTACTATGGGCCTAATTTATGAATGCTCTCCAAGACTAGAGAAGATAGACTATCATAAGAGAACCTGCAACTGAAAATCCACCTAATAGCAAACTCAAGATTTGCTGGATCAGTTTCTCCCATGATAATCTATTTTCTCCAGCACTGGAGAATTTTAATAAATCAGCCACAATATGTTCTATGTTGAAAACTAATTTATTGTTGATTTACTGAAGAAATGTAAACTATTTACTTAGCAAGGGGAACTATCACCTTGTAAAGGAATCTTTCATAGCTTAGTTAATAACATGAAGGTCTGTTGAATTCAATCCTCCAATTATACAGTAGTAGTATCCAAAAGCAAATCATGTTTTTTTGCATTTTCTGCCACGCAATTGGGTATTCTTTGCACAGAGAATTTTCACAGCATTCACTAAGCCGAGTAAAAATTTCTTTGCAATGTGTCAATTCACTTTGCTGCTGAACCATCTTAGTAAAATCAAACCCCATGGTTACCAGATACATCAAAATCAAACCAAAAAGTGTTTTACGATTCTAATAATCAATTTTTTCAAAATAATAAAGCCAACTGTCCTGTATAACTTTTTTTCTTATTGAAATGCTTATTGTGTGTTAATGCAACTAATTATGAACAAAGCTGGGGTGGTGTTTGGTGGCTTGTGCAAAGAACTTTAATGGCTTGTCAATGCAAGTGTTACCAATCATTTATTTTCTAGCTTTTTCAATTGTATCAATTATTTTCTTACAATACTTTTTATGAAAAGTATTTATTTCTAGGTGTACATCCTAAATACACCTGAAATGAAGTGCAATGGCAGATGTTCTTGACATTTGTTAATAAAAAAAGCCATGGCGGTAAAATAGTTTTGTTTATCACTAAAGCTGCATTTTCAGACCTTTTCTTATAAAGCCACATTTTTTTCAAGCAAATTGAAATTTAGCAGAATGGCAGAAGGTCAGGTTGCGTTCCAAGAGAGGGATGGTAAAACTTTAAGTCAGTCAGGCTCTGCTGAAATGTATGTGCCTAGGAGGGGAAAGAACAAAATAAGCAAAATAAAAAAGCAATTCATGTCCTTCATCTTCCAGTTGGCAGGATTGGGGGAGGAGAGGTGCTTCTGACCAACTGTGCAGCTGACCAAATCACGCATATTTTGGCAGGCAAAACAAAAATCTGCATTGACTATAGGTATTTCAGCTTTCAATGCATTTGCCTGCCTAGAGTTCAGCTTTAAAAGGAAAATCAAAAAATCGTGTACTATACAAATGCTTATTGACGGCGGTTTAGTTGCTCACTTTGTGATTGGGAAATTAAGCCGACATTTAAAGAAACACTGCATTATATACAATAATTATTGAGACAGTATGAGTCCATGGTATATTAGAATAATGGATTGTGATAACAGAAAGCTGCCATGTTTTATATCTAGGAGAAAATGTTTAATTTCAATGTGGCTAAAATGAAACCAAGGGGCAAGAACTGTTCCTTAGTGGACATATCCCTTAGGGCATGATAACGCCTAGTATTTCTTAAGTGATAAAGTCATGAGTGAGCTATGAAGGTTTTGCTTTAATTGAGTTAATTGCACATCCCAGTGTCAGTAGTAATGGATTTTGTTTGGACCAGTAGCTTCCAAATTATTTATAATTAAGCTGAATCTCTTCTTCATCTATTTCAGTGCCTTTACTAGACACCCAGCTAGCTAATGTATAATGTGTGTTAGAAAGTGAAAATTGTGAGCTGCCGAGACTAGCAAGACATGTGCATGTACTATACAGGATGCATGGAAAACAGAAATGTATAAAGTATGATACAATATAAAACATAATATTTATTACCATATTGTGGCTTATGTCTGTATACTCTTTAAGGACCAGAGCATTTTTTACATTCTCCTGTTGGCCTATGATTAATTGATAATTTCATTTCATAGTCATCATCTAAGATGCCACAGTAACACATTTATATTTCTGGGGGGACATTTTTTTTAAATTTTAGCTGTAACAAAACTAAAGAATGCATTTTTTAATCTAGTTGGACAGTGTCCAAATCTTTCCATATCCATTCCACAATTTGTCATATTTATAACACTAAAATTTTGATTAGATGCAAAGCATTGCAAAGTTACTTACAAATTAAGGATTTTTGGCACATGTTAATGTGACCATAAAAGAAAAGGAAACTGAAAGAAAAATATGAACACTAAGGGTAAAATAACTAGAAATAAAAACAAAAACAGCCCACAAACTCCCATGGGTGTTGAAGTTGGAAGCTGATTTAGGTGAGTTCCTGGATATGGTTGTCTGTGTCCAATGCTCTTTCAATACTATATCACAGGAAAATGCCTTTAAGCTACTTTTAGAACCTAACTTTGTTCTAGGAAGTTCTCCTTGCTGCTTCCGTAGGTGTGGATGGATGGAATACCATTTGGGGGACCTTCCCTGTGGTTAAGCTCTTCTAGATATGGATTTTTAATCATCTGTGCTCAGTCTTACATTGCTCTTTACCTAGAAACGCAAAAGAAGCTCAACTACACAGACCTGTTTCTTTGTTGACCAAATTTACCCACAAACTAGGTCCTCTCCTCCTGTGTCACTGTATTTGTTTGTCATTTGCAACCCCTACCTAATGTACAGCGCTGCGTAATATGTTGGAGCTATATAAATCCTGTTTAATAATAATAAAATAATAACTAGATTCTTTTGTTTATCTGTCCACTAGACAACTCTAACCTTTGCATAGGAGAAATTTTGTGAAAGTAATCAGTGGGGTTACAGAATGCATGGTCTTAGAGAGGAAAACTGTCATATTGAATGACTCTTGATCAGTCTTTCTCAAGATATGGTCTCCTTGGTTGCAGCACTACAGCTTGATATTGACCAAAAGTTTTTTGAATTTGTAACCTATATATTGGCTTCATTGTCTTTGGAGTTCTAGAGACCAGGGATCCCCCTCTTACTTTTTGCCCTTTTCCCCCTCTTTGATCCTCCTTTTTTGTATTTCTCTCTTCCCTCCTTCTCTTCTGCTTTTTCTCCCTTCCTCCTACATTTTTAAAATTGTTTTTACAATAGGCTTTTGGTAGCATATACCAAGAGAGTTCTGTATTTTAGCCTTGGGCTTCAAGTACAAGCTCACCAATCCTTCTGACATTGCTTTTTATTTGTTGGTCATTTGGCATTGCAGTTTCATAAATGTTTTGTCAAGTGATCTCAATAATTTCTGATTGCTGCTCTATATACAATTTTTTCTTTTATATTCTTGACTGTTACAGCTCCTGTTGTCAGCCTCTTTGTTCAATTACCTACTGTGGACCTTTTATTCTCTGTGTGTTTCTTTATATTGTATGACTGTTAGTCTTTGTAATTGTTTTACAAAATAAAATGAAATGTTATTAACCCCCTAACCGCTAAGCCCGTAATTTCTCGCACTAAATATTTTTGCTCTTTTGGATAACCCCCGTATTTTTTCGCCTACACTAAAATCCCCACTTACCTGGTCCCGCTGTGCTAATCCAGCGTCGGTTCCGTGTTCCAGCGTCGGGTCCATGTTCCAGCGTCGTTCTCCAGCGTCGGGTGTCCCATGATATCTACTAGAACCCTATTCGGACATATTTCTGTAAGTTACAGGTCTACAATTTAAAAAAAAAAATTTCATGAAAACCTGTGACGCTTTTGGAACAGAAATCTAGAAATCAGTGTAACGCTCAGGTGGTTAAAAATTATTGAACAGAAAAACAAAAACAACAAAAAAAAGGAGAAGAAAAAGAATGAGGTATTTGGGTCCAGTTACGGTTAACTAAGAGTTTAATAGGAAAGATTGTTAAAAATTTAAAACATTTTATTACTTGCACGGTTACCTTAACTGACTTCATATGCAGATTAAAGCCACCCCCTTGACATACACCAAAATGACATAGTAAGTACCATTTACAATAATATTATTACATTATTATTTTTCAGTGAAGCTTCTGATCACTATTTAAAAGCTTTGTTTTATTCAGCAGGGGCTGGTATTTGACAGGGCTACCTGGAAAAGTTTTGTAACAGTAAGAAAACGGAAAAAACAGCTTACATCTAAGGGAATTTCATAATAATATGCCATATGGTCAAAGTTTTCAAGTGGTTACAAATTATTTAAAAGCATTGAAAGTGCACTTAATTCATGCAGTAGGGCTGATTTACACAAGTAAAGAGTGTTTACTTAGCAAAGTGGAGGGCACTTAGCTTAGTAAACAAGGAAAAGATGTGTTCACTTCAATCATTCAATATTCTGGTAGATTTTTATTATTTCCCTTGTAGAATGTTGGGTTTGTAATCAAAGTTTCTTCTACATTTTCTAAGTTCACTAAGCATGTACTTTGCTCCTATAGTAACTTAACCTCATATAATAAGTGTTGGCTACTATAAAGCCATGTACTAATGCGAGATAAATGTCAACTCAAATTAACAATGCCCAACACATTTCTATATTATCTCAAGTTCTAAGTTTTCACTGATGGAAAAGGATGACGATCCACAATTTTGCTCAAAGACAGTAAGCTTTTCATCCTGGTGGATACGTTTGGGGATTATCTTCAATGCTGTTTGTATGAAGTCATGTGTTGGGAAAATGTCATTCTATGAATTATTTCACAGCTCAATAGGCAAGTACCAGTAGAAGGAGGTGGAAAGTGATGTCAGGTGTAAGGACACTATAATGAACATCCATAAATTAACTGAATGTTTGCTTGTGGTCCAATGGTGGCTCAGACACAAATGCAAGGTTTGATAGGAGGGAAACTTTTAAATACATGGTAAAAAGTTTACATGACATTATATGGCCTGAAAAGGGATAAAGGCACAGCTGTAGAACCACTAAAATGTGCAGACTGTACTACTCTCAGTTAGAGATGCACAATGACCTAATGGTGATGGTGGTCTGGCAATCTCTGTGAATAATCACATGGTCACCCTATATATGAAATTGTGCACTTGGCAGTCACCTACCAAGAAGTTCATTAATCATTAGTTTTCAACAACATTTATCTAACATCTATATGAAACTGTGTGGAATGTTTATATGTTTTCAATTGGACATCTTGTCGTTTTATAGGTGAATACTGAAGGACAGCAGTGGACAGTTCATATCATCACTTTCTTTCATGGATGAGGATTTCTCTTTGCTTGAACTGTTGATCATGTCT
This sequence comes from Pyxicephalus adspersus, assembly GCF_032062135.1. Classification (NCBI taxonomy): domain Eukaryota; kingdom Metazoa; phylum Chordata; class Amphibia; order Anura; family Pyxicephalidae; genus Pyxicephalus; species Pyxicephalus adspersus. Next base: position 107,117,439 of record NC_092862.1, on the reverse strand, counting down.
CATTCAGCAAATTACTTTCTTCATTGCCAAATTCTTTAATGACCATGACAAGTGTGATAAGTGTATGTTCTCCACTTATCAAGCAGATGATGTGAATCTTTGACTTCTACAGCTGACTTCATCAATTTTAACACTACAGTAAAGGTGCAAAGATAGAATCTCCTAACTTTGCATATGTTAACTGATTAATTATCAAAAGAGGTGCTTGACTCTTTTACCTATCATTTGACTACTTTATAAATTCATGATTAAAGCAATAAATATTCTCATTCAACTTATTAAATATCAGTTGGTTGGGTTTGAAAGTTTGACTGACTTCTCATTGGTTTCCTTTGAGAGATATTCCGATAAATAGTTTGACTTCTAAGATATGTGATATACCATGTAGATGGGTAAAGGAGACTTTTAAAAATGCATAAAACCAATGTATACTTAAATCTTTATTGTACTGAACCAGTCAACATTCGGACACACCTTTTCATCAATTTTTTTTAAATATTTTATTCATTGTAGATTAATAATAAACATATCCAAGCTATGAAGAAATACATATGGAATTATGTTTTAAACAAAAAATGTTTTTAAAATGTTTTATATTTTAGATTCTTCAAACTATCTAGTTTTGATGACAGCTTTGCACACTTTTTGCATTCCTTTCAAAAATAAAAGTAATACGGTAAAATTAAAGTAAGGAAAGCATCCTTCTAGACCAGTGGTCGCCAACCTTTTCTGACCCACGGACCACTAAATTTACCGGCTCTGAACCACACGGGGAGCCGGGTGTCACTCAAAGGGGAAGAAACTTCCCCCATTGTGATGTCATGATGCCAGAACTGCCCACTCTCCCATCGCAGGTCTGAGTGGGTCTGGTCAGTGCGCCCCCTCAGCGGAGTCCTTCTTCTGACCAAAGACCGCTGTTCTGGACAGCTGTCCGCAGATGAGGTTTACCGAATGAAAGATTATGTCAGAAGTGACGTCACATGACGCAAGACTCAGCATTTGTAGGTATCGGGCAATAGAATGCCATTTAAGGGGAAGCATTTGAGATGGATGGCAGATTGCTTAACAATGAGGGAGGATTATAGTAGTTGGAGGCAGCTCTGACTTGATGGGAAGCAGATTATGGTGCCAGCATATGAATCAGAATTTATGCCTGATCATCAGGGCTTACTATAGGGCAACCTTTTGGACAGTGCCCAGTTGGTTTGATGGGAGATTATATTGGTCAATGTAATATGGTTGCAATCATAGATTTTTAATTTGGCACTTATTGCACATATATTTATTTTCCAACAATCTTATAAAGAGCTTTATACCACTCCTATTGCTGACTGATTCTGGCAAGTTCCATCTCTGATGTGATGCATCTCTTTGGATACTAAATGATATACAATGATTATGTATATATTGCATGGTAAAGATTATTCCTAAACTGATATTTTGTATATTTATATATGTGTGTGAATATGTGCTAATATGGAGATTTGTCTCTTTGTAGACATTTTGAATGGTGTTTCAACTAATGAAGCAGGTATGTGAAATATGTTGAGGAACACTGATTGACTCTATGCAAAGTTAATGTCAAACTTGATCCAGTATGTTATGTGTGATTTTATATTGTCCTAACAAAGTATTCATAATTTTATTTTTGTACTAAAACGTTTTTTGGATTTAGCTTTATGTAATCAGGGATGTGGTACAAATGTGACCTACAACTATGTAATGAAAGTTTTAGAGTTTCTATAGTTAGGCTATGCTGCCTAATTTTCTTTGTACATGTGTGCGGTAAAGACAGACAATCATTTGCTCTCAGTTTGAATGCTAAAAATAAAGTAGTTTACAAAAATGTAGCAAAACACACAACATTTACCATGATATTTTGCAGAAAGACAGTCCTGATTGACATCTTAAAGGAGAAGTAAATGTTTTAGTGGGACGTGTTTGTCTATGGTTAGCCTTAGGCTTAGGGAACACAAGCAATTAAGCAAGAGACTAAAGTTCAATGCCATGTCACATCTACATGTGTTGTGGTAATTCACAGACTGTGCCACAAGCTCAGAAGACATCAATAAGAAGGTTTAAATGAGAAAAAAAGGCTGTTACTTAAAGTGCATGACCTCTGGCCTAGATAATTGTTTAAATGATGTAACATAACTTTAGGTGTGTAATTCAGCACAATATCTACAATTTCCTGCCCAGACAGTCATCATACTGCTGTTAGTAAGACACAGTGATACACAGAACTGCTTATTTTGATAAATGAAATGCCTACATTTGATTTAGAGCCAAACTGCTTTTTTTTACTCTTAAATGTACCAAATTGTATGCCAATATTGAGCAAAGTGATTTGACAAATTATTTTTTTTCTGTTGCCGAATATTTGCCTTACATTATGCCCAATCTTCGAACATTTGTACAATTCAGGAATCAGGTTTGTATGAATTCCAAAATTGTGTGATTCTCAGATCAAAAAGTATATAAATTGAAAATAGACCAAAATAGAAAATTCATGAGTTGGCTATTTTTTCCTATCTGATCATTGCTTTTCGTTGATATAGATGAAACACAAGGGTTGATGAAACACAGTATGTTCACTTTTCAAAGAAGTAAATAAAGTGAAAAAAGTGAACATTTACTCTGAAAATAATACCCAATTATGTGCAAGGGAAATTAAAAAAACAGGATTTTTTTGCACAAGTGATTGGATAAATAAAGTAAGGACAACTCGTTCACTAAGTGAATATTCACTTTGCTGGTATAAAATTCAATTAGCTTAGCAAGTAAGGTGGAAATGCTCTAAGTGAAAATCACTTTTCACAAGTTTATTTGTAATTTTTTTCACTTCATTTATTTAAATAAATGAAAATAAAGGGTAAAAGGGTAAAACATCATTTGGTTTTGAAAAATGTTTGATGTATCTTCATTTTTAGAATACTGATCTGATAAAATTTTTGTTTTTCTAGTTGGCTATTTGGCATTGTATAAGTCACTTTACTATCCATTCCCTGAAGAAGCGGGCTTGCCTATGAAATGCGTCGGAACTGTGGATAGCCAAAAAATGTTTAGTTGCTATGTACACAGTGCTCATGCACCTTTATTTTATTTTATTTTAGCTGATTATGTTATGGGTTTTGGGGGGTTTAGTATAAGACCTAAGGCAGCCTTTTTCAACTTTTATGACATGGGGGAACACTTGAAATAACTTTTCGTATAATTACTACATCCACAGCTCAAGTATATTTGAATGTCTCTTACATTGCTGGCCAGGGGGAATAATGCCACCCTTACAGATAGCCAAAAAATGATTTGATGATTTTAATTAAACTGACCTAAGAGGGACATATTGCCCATGGCTCCTAGCAACCTATGGAGGAACCCTGGTTGAGAAAAACTGGTCTAAGGTAAGGAGAAAGATTGGATTATGTGTTCAGGTTCCTTTGAGGGCTAAATTTTGGTTTAAATTTAATGTGGAAATGAACTCACTTCCCCTTTGCTCTTTGCCTTGGTCTTTATTGGGTTCAGGATTTTTTTTTTATTTAAATAAAGTGTGATTTAAATACGACATTGTAAGAGGCCACAAAGTACTTATTCAGCCTAATTTCTATAAAATTATTTAAAGATGATCCCTGGGTACCTCCTGGATACTTGGCATTGCAAAAAAAATATGTATATATAATCTAATTGACGTTTTCACTCATCTTAAGGTGCTGTCATGTGCCGCTTAAGTCATGAGTCTTCTTCTGTTTATAGGAATCTATCTTCAGGAACACACTTTTTTGGCTGCATGACATGGACGCCTCCTATTGCCTGTCCAGTGGCAGGGTCTTCTCAGAATTGACAAAAGGAGTCTGAAGCAGTAATATATTGGCTTTGGGGCTTTAGAGAGAAGAGAGACTAAATAGGGGGATATGCAGTTTAGCTTTGGGTCCGTAGACAGACAATCACAGAAGAGGTTAAAGGTTATTGCTTGTCTAGCTAAAACTGAGTGTTGATGTCATTGCCATTTTGCAATGGCTAAGTGTCGAAACCTGACTTAATTACATGGCAGGGGTGCATAAAATGATTGAAAGACTGATTCCTGCAAGATTTTTTACTACCTGTGATCTCTCTTGGAATATTGTTAGATCCACTTCAAGAAAGCATAGGGGAATACAACATTTTCTAATTCTTGAGTTTTTTAGTGTGTTCCGATGCCCTTTGTATTACAGGTACATTCAGAGATTGACGGATAAGGTTTTAAGGCCTTCTAACATTTTACTGCTGAATATCTAAATGATTTAGTGATCTTTGGCCACATTTAAAGAAGTTATCTCATCAGCAAACAAGTTGTATTTTATTACACCCAGAAGGATGTAAAGCCAAAGAAATACACCAGAACTTTACCTTAGGTACACCATAGGACAACATAAAACACAACCATGTATGTACTTGCTGCAGTCAAAAAAGATGATATATGGGTAGTCTACCTAAATGAGAAAAAGACACCTAAAATATATTTTATATATGATATATATATATATATATATTTACATATATGTGATATTTTATTTATATTTTGCAATGCCTGGCAATAAAGCGGGCCTTGTGCTACTATCTGCTAGTTTATTGCTTCTGACCTGTGAATGGCCACTCATTGTGAAAGCCGAAGAGCAAAACCTATTACCCTCATGTTGGTTATAGGCATTCAAAAACTTTTCCTTAATTTTGGGACAGTTGGCCCCATTACTTGATGTTTACCTATGCTGGAATTTATGGATTCAAGATAGGAAACGAAAGGATAAAAAATGTACAGGTCTTGAGTTTTTGAGACTCATTAACGTCCATGATAGTTGCCTCACAGGGCAACAGCTTGTAAACAAATATGCAATTTACACTCTTGACTGTGGAAAGAAGATTTTAAAAGGCTGACAGCTTAAATGGCATCAAATTTAGGAAACATGTTTGTCTAGGCCAGGAGCCACCACTAAGGCACTAGTGTAGGTCTTATAGACTACTAATTGAAAAATGTAAACTTTTTAGTTTATCACTTGTTGACATTTTATAGAAACTCTCAGTTTCTAAACATTAGATTTATTTCTTGAAGTTTGAAATATTCAATTTTTATAGATTCACTCAAAATGGTGCAAACCATTATTAGATATATAATAATCTTGGAAATAATAACTATGCCATAGTTTCTTAGCACTGGTCTATCTACTTCTTAAGCTAATTCTGCGTGTTAGATTAAATTCATAAACACAGTTAATGTAACTTAGGATCCTAAAATTAGGTTGCAGTAACCTTGTGAATTACAAACATACATGTCTATGTAGTAGAAGACAGAAAAATGTGTAAACTCTAATATCCAAAGCAACTATTTGGAATTCATATTTTTTACACTTTGAATTTAGAATTAAAATATATTGCCATGGGTTACAACATTTTGCACTTTCACTTTGCTCACTTTACAGTGTTATTGAATAAGACTCACAACTGCACAGTAGTTATCTGCTTGGATAACATATATTTTAGATTCACACTTTTTGTTGTGAAAATTCCTGCAATTTGTTGAGTTTTTAGTGTGCATTATGAGATTTATGAAATTTAAATTAATCTTTAAAAAAATTTTAAAAAATCTGTCTTCTAGCAATATGGAATTTTATGATAAAGAGCAGTAAACTAAAACATGTGCATTTAATTGCTTTGTCAATAATGCCTATGAAATTCCATGTAGCTGTATGTACTGTATTTGTACGTTGTGCAAATAAACACTTCTGCAACACTTCTCTAAGGGCAAGGATACCAAACAAGATAGAAGATGCGTTTCATATTTATTTGGTTTAGTGAAAATAAGCATGTAAAAAAAGCCACAACAGGAACAAAGTATTTATTCTTCCAACTGAGAACTACAGCAGTAGGAGCGGTAATAGTAGTAAAACTTACTTAATAAAAGTGGAAAATCTTATTAAAATCACTAGAATTTTGTTAGTGCTACAAATATTTTTTTTATCAGTGCTTATAACAAACAAAAGTAAATGTAAAGTTTGTATGTAAACAGTAAAGAAAAAACAGAAACAAGATTTTTAAACTTTAATTTTAGATAAAAATTTGCTATAGTGACTTTTATTCATAAATATTAAGCATAAAGAAATAAGTATTTTGCTGGAAGCAGTAGGGGTAAAAAACTTGAGAAGGCAATAGAAAATCCAACAAAACATATTATTAAAACTCCTGAAAGATATTTGCTTACTCTCCTCATTTTATCTATTCCATTCATTATACAGATGAGTTTCCTAAAGCAGAACGAAAGTTCCACTTAAAAATTGTCAATTAGGCAGGGCTTTATTGCTGAAAAGGACAGGCACTGTCTCTTCTGCAAAAAGCATTCTTACCCGCTTGATGGCACATATCATCTGTCAAAATCGATGGACACAGCAAATCCCAGCAACTAATCTACCCCCGTCACGCCTGCGCAAGAGTTGCATAATCCTGGTCCTGCCAGTCAAAATGGTTGAAGATTGAAAGAGAATAAGGTTAAAGTGACGGGGCAGGTGAGTATAAGTAAGGTTTAGTTCTACTTTAAAAATGCAACAGAAAAACAAAAACCAGTAAAAGGTGTCTCAAAATAGGCATAAATATACTTGCCAACCCTGACTTATAAAAACATAAGTAAATAAATAAAAAATGAAATAAATCAGAATCTGCGTCCGTTAATTGGATCTGATAACCATTAATTTGGTCTGCAGTCACAGACGCATCTTTCCTTTATCCTTTATTTAGAGGAATTCTCTCTAGTATTAATCTAATAGCCAATTCAGGCTGGCAGCTCCATTTTGGAATCATTTGGGGTCCTTTGCTTTCTCTGTGATACATGATATACAACCTATCAGCCAACATTCCAACATTAAACTACAGTGTACCACCAAACGTTACGATAAACCTGAGGAAGCCAATAGCGCGCGCAACGCGCCAAGTACTTTCTAAGACGTTTGTCTACGACAGACCAATGTTGGCTTATTCATGATCAGTTGTTGACTGTATAGTGCCACCTTGGGATGGCCTGACTATAAGATCACTTATAATATTAGGGATCTTTATTTATTTTATTTCTGGGAAAGCCGTTCATTATTAACACTTAAATCTTGCCTAGTAAGACCCCACTGTCTTGTCTTTATTTATTTACTTTTAGTTCTACTTTAAGCTTAAAACCTATTAATACATTATAACATATTTAACATACACAGAGCATCTAAGTGAACATAGTTTTTTGAAAATATTATATCCACATTAATAGTTCTTAAAAAGTTGTCTACCAATAAGTAAAGTTGACCCTTGGTCAACACTTAGTTAAAAATAATTTCTTGAAAAGTGGGAAATGTGACCTCACATTCAACAGATGCTGTGTCTAATCAACAAATGCCCTCAATTAGACATTGGCATTCCATAACACGTCACAAATCTGCCACTTCTCGACAGTTTAATGAAGAATTGACACAGTAGTATGAAGATTCTTAAATCAAAACAAAAGATAAAGTCCTTCAAAGGGCAAGTATACAAAATTGTTAAACAAAAAATAGGGGGGAAGATGTAAAAGTTGGGGTGGATGTTTACACATAAAAACATACAGGACAGGAATAGGCTCTAATGCACAGCTGTATACAAAGGAAGAGCATTTCTCTGTATATTCAAAGAAGCTCTGCTGTCAGTACAACCATTTGCTGTACTGAGTATCTGGGCTGTCAACCGCAATTATATCTTTATTTACTAAAAAACAAACAAAGGGTATGTAGTGCCAAACAAATTTTAGCCAAAATAAAATATAGGTATGTACATGTGATAGTACAGTTTTTACAGTTGTTTAGCAATTCCACAACAGATATAGGCATTTTCACAGCTTCTGCAGATGGTACGTCTTCATCATCTGTAGGCCACTCACACTCATATTACTCATCCATATATTTATCTCTACATTTGTCAGTTAGCCTGGGGGCGTACCTAGTTATGGAATTCACTTGGCTGTAAAGGTATGACTTGCCTAGGATGGAAAAAACTGCTGTTTGGCTATGAAGGCAAGAGATTTGCCTAGGATGGAGGAAATATGTGAAGGAGGACATAAGAAGAATTACTTTAGCAGAGCTTTTTTTTTCCAAAACAGAAAAATTACATGCTTTCTTCTCATTGGGTTTTTTTGAAAATGCAGAGACTAGGACCTTGTTTCTGGTACCTGACCACACTTCAGGATTACTTATTTTTTTCTATTTTTTAAATAAAAACACTTTTTTAATTGACTGTATCTTTTTAACATATTACCACAGTTACATTGAGAAAGCATACAGTCTTATCTTTCATTGGACAAAAATATATATAAAAGTATAAACTCAAGACAAATTGTTCTAAAAACTAATATATAGTATACACTGAAGATCAATATGTTACAATATTTTAGAAAACAAACCCAAGCTAAGATGACTTGGTTCCATAGGAGTTCTGTGGAATTACCTGGTAAAATATGTAATAATAAAACATTTTAAGAAACTTTATTGAATTCAGAATCCAGTTTTCTTTTAACTTTTTACGTTATGTAACATTGTGAACAATTTTAAAATGTCTTTCCAGAAGAAGTATGTTACAAGGCAATCCCAAATGCAGTGCAAGAGAGAAACATGAGGATCACAATATTTGGATCACATGTAATTATAGCAAAGGTATCAGCTGGAGATGTAGGGAGCTTGTAAAAGGGGTAAATAGACCCTGTGCATAATTCTGAACAGTATCTCCCTCCATGATTTTATACTGTATTCCTTCAGCATTACCTTTCATTTTGCACTCTTTTAGATGGTCCTCTCCTTTTTATGAAAGCAATCACTCACATTTCCCTGTACATTTTGACTTTCACACAACAAGCATTAGAATTCATATCTGACATCTTAAGCCCACCTCAATTCCTATCTGATCGACTACAAAGATTATCTGGCAACTCCAGGGAATCTGTGCTGTCCAGGCCCTCCCCTTCAGCTATTTGCTTTCTGTCCTATCAGTAATTTAGTCTTAGGGGTGTTACTAAGGGGGTGGGGGGTTGGCATGTAAATCCATTCTGTCCAGGAATGCCTGTGTGCTGATATATTGTGTGAGAGGCCGTACTGTACCCTGAGCAATCCCCTGTCATTGGTTATGTTTATTATTCTACTGTCATGGTGTTTACTTTACAAAGACTTTTACTAAACTTTCACCCAGTGGTCTCATAAAGCAATTCAGTGAGTAATGGTACTACAGGGTTGTACCTCCTGTGTTAAAAATAAACACAAAATGAAAATAACTGAAGATTGTGATTAAGTGTGCATCATGCAATGGCAGAAAAGTGATAGCTAAAGTTAGTTAGAGACTGTTTGAGAGATTAGTACAGCATAGAGGAAGGGAGGTATGGAGTTTTAGGTTTACCCAGAGTTCAATGTTAACATAGGTTAACAAGGAAAACAGTTCTGATCTCAGTAAATTGGAAATATAAAGAGTTACCTGCACACTATATTATATAGCATACTTGCATAGTATGGGAAAGTATGGTACTAGAGATAAGCAGGGTGACTGTGCAAAGCTTTTAGAGCAGCAGAGAGATCATCCTCATCTTCCCCACACATCCACTGCCTCTGACCGATCATTGGTCACAAGGACTGTCAGATTCTTTGGAGTTCCACTGACTTTGGTGAGAGAACTCTTGCAGCTTCTGTACTGCCATCACAGGCGCTAAGTAAATGGATCACACATTACAGGACCAATGAAATAAAAAAAACCCCAAAACAATAAGGGACATCGCAGAATATCAGGGGTACCTTTAAGGTGTTGAGTTAATTTTTAATGAAAAGTATTTGTAGAACTTATTACATGCTTCAATAGTTTTATACAAATTATTACATCCTTAAACATTTTTTAATGCAAACAATGTAAGCAGCTGAATTTGACTTGGTATATGGCTGTTGCAATTACTATACAACAAAGTTTAAAACTTAAGCAGAATAGGGAACCAATCAGCTGATAGGAGATGGAAGCCATGAAAGATTATCTTTTGGTTATCTTCACTGTCTAGTCAAAGGTTGGGTATTGGTCCATGACTGGGCTCAGACGAAGAAGTTTGATTTATTCTGGCTATCAAATGGCTTGGAAGACTGAAGAATCAAATGGAGAAAATTACATACCATGGAAGTCAACTTAATGTTAAAGGCAAGAAAGACAGAAAAAAAAAAAATTCTTAACAGACTGTTAATATTTAATTGGCTTCTGTAAGGCAATGCACACTATATAGGATTCTTTCCCCCACAGGCACTTTTCTAAAAAAGGCCAACACTATCTTAATTTGATTATCCAACTGGTTATATTGGGGTTGATTTAGAAGGACAGAAGCAATCATGGTACACTTGCCTATAGAACAGTGTTTTTCAACCAGGGTTCCTCCAGAGGTTGCTTTTGGGTTTCTTGAGCAATGAACAATTTGTACCTCTCAGGTCAGTTTAAATGAAACCAATGGTCTTTTTGGCTATCAAAAATGGTGGCAGCTTTCCCAATGGCCAGCAATGTTAGCGGCTTTCTTCCTACTGACCACTACATTATTATACTGTGAGCTGTAGATAAAGTAGTTAAAGAAGAGTTTACTGAACACTTGAAAGTTATTACAAGAAGTTCCTCTATGTTAAAAATGGTTCCTCCTCTATTAAAATGGTCAAGAAACATTCCCATACAAGCTAGACAGGTTTCAACTTTTAAACAGATCATGGAATGATAAGGGTTTTTGTTGTTTACGGTGGTTATCTACTTAAATTGTGTGTAAACCTTATCAATAAACTTTTTCTTTTTTCTGTTATATAGTATGTATATCAGTTCAGTAAGGGAAAAATATTGTGCTGGAAATCCAGTCAGCTGTCTCCACTTTCCCTACATTAATGACACGAGGAGACGGGGGAGGTGTTGAGTATTAATCAGGAATAAATGGCCTAATGTGACAGCACTGCTCCTCCATAGATAAAGTATTGAGTGTGTGTTGTCCTCTTGGGATAGCAAGGGTGTTTCTGGTACAGGCAAACTTTAAGCAAAGCTAACCATTCTCCGGGTAAATATTTATTTTGCAACAGGTGTTTGGAAAATTCTCATATACTATTTAATTTTTGTCAGAAAAAAAATTCCTAAAAAATGCAAAAACCCTACAAAGATGACATTTCTGTCCTCTACAGCTCTGGCTTTCTGGCACTATCTTCTGTGGGTGTTGATACCTCTTATGCTATGTCACAGAGCCAAAGTCAAATACATCATTGAAGTCATCACTGGAAAATAGCACCATGGAGGTGTTGGAATATTTGTCTTTCACATAGATAAAAGAGATAAAACTCCACAATTCACACAATGAAATTGTTTTCAGCTTATAGGGAAAAGTTATATTGTTAAGCTGCATACACACTTCTAATTTTTATCGTTGTAAATGAACGACGAACGAACGACGAACGACCGATTGGCCAAAAATCGTTCGTAAAAAAAGTAACCAACGACGCCGACGAACGAGGATAGTCGTTGGAAATGAACAACTGGACCGGCGGATCGGATTGGACGATGACCGTCGTTGACCATCTATCGTGTGTACGGTCGTTCAGTGATCGTCCATGGTCTGAGCATGCACGGTGAACGAACGTTCGCTCACTTCCTGAGGTGCACGTCACTTCCTGTATTGTTCAAACGATCGCATCTATCGTGTGTACAATATCTTTGAACGATCGTGTCGTTATCTGTATGTACAGGATCGGTGCCATACGATCGTTCGCAGATATCGTGCAGGATCGTTCGTTTACCAACGATAAAAATTGGAAGTGTGTACGCAGCTTAAGTCAACTGTGTAAGTACATTGCAAAAACAAAAAAGGTAACCTAAGATCAGTAAAAAAAATGCATGAGTATAAAGGAAATTTAAAATTGACCTATTACTTTTTTGGAAAGTAAGTATTATACCCATAGTTGAATAACACTTTAAAAAAACCCTTCTGCTTTTGGCCCTTCCTCTTTTCCTTAGAGCATTGAGCACGTTTTGCGCTTGTGTGAGATTACCAATGATGTCAGTGGAGGGCGGAAAAAGCTATAGAAGAAGTCAATGCCAAGATGCACTAAAGATGGTGGTGTCCACTGTGGTAGTGGAGGCAGAGAAACCTAAAAGAGAAAGGTATACCTAATGAAGTCCCAAATGGAAAAAGTCTAATTAGCTATACAAAATTATTTTTAGCAAATCTATTTTTTGGTAGGGAATTTTAAAGTGTAGTTTTAAAAAAGAATAGTGAAACTCCACATCATGCATCATACATTAAAAACGGATTTTTATCATCTTTCAGTTTTTAGGCTGAAATAGTCCATAAAAATTTGCAAATCTTTTGTGAGCTTTTATTGAGCATTAACAAGTGTGAGCATTAACAAGTGATGTAGATAGTGTACTTTATGTATTATCAAACCAGACAATAAACCATAATAATAATTCATCTAGGAATTTAAAATTAGAGCAACAGTACATAATGTAATTCATAATAATATAGAGTATATTTAAATATATATATATATATATATATATATATATATATATATATATATACTGGAATTATAATATAACTTAACAATAATTACATTTTTTAATATTATTATTAGTAATATATTATTTATACAATAATAATATTAAAAAATGTAATTATTGTTAAGTTATATTATAATTCCAGTACACACATATTTGATTTCATAAGCATCCTTTTATTTAAGCTCAATTATTATATATTATGTAGTAGATAATAGAAATGAATTTGTCAGATGTCTTCACAAATCAAGATGTGTTAAATAGCAGTAGTTAAAAAAACACAGAGGGTAATTTTCAGTGTGGCTAGCCTCCCTGCTTGATATCAAATTGCTTAAAGTTAATATATTTATTGAAAAATAAAATTCCCCCCTCCCCAACCGTCTGCCACCGCTGTGCATCAGATCAGAGCTTTGACGGCTTCCACCATGAGGAACAATACACTAGATGATTGTATACAGGAGACTCTGGGGTGACCGTTGGGTGCACTCTGATTTTACAAACTGTCATATGGCGAGATAGTGGTGGGTTTCAATGCTGTCACCTATTCAGTCAGCCCAGATGAACTAGAATCACCATTTCAGTTATATCATAGCTCGGGGCGAGAACATGTCACCCTCTTTATTTCAAGCTCAGAACAAGCTGCTTAGACAGATGCTAACTGTGGCCCTCCTCGCCATGTTCTGTAGAGTGGCCTTTGTCTGGGTTAATTGAGCCCCCACTCCATTTAATAGGCTGTTGAATTCTTATTGAAACAGAGCTAGTGCCGCAGGTTAAATACATTGCAGTGCTCTTGTTAATCCTCTCATTAACTAAGCTGTAAAGCTTGTTGAGAGTTGTGAGTTTGCATATATTAACAGGGAGCTCTTCACTCAAGTGCTATCAATAAAATGACAATACCAGTTTGCAAATAGTGAAATCAACACTGACATGGATCTACGTACTTTTATAAAATATATAAACAGTTAACCAACTGATAAAACTAAATCTTCACACTTGTTTGTAAGAAAAATCTACTTGGGAGACGTCTTTATTCTCAAGGAGCTGAAATTAAACTGCATTGCAAACTAGAGCAGGGCTGGTGTCAAATTTTAGGATCCAACTCAAGCGGATGAAAAGAGGAATAATAACAGAAGACGAAAAATATGTAATTAGCTGTTGTGGGGCACCATTCGGTATAACAAAGTCAGTTCATACTGCTAATGCATGATTTCCATAAATATAATTAAAGAATATAAAAAAATACTAACGATATTAAACATGTTTTTTTCTTTTAGAAGGCTTAGTTTTGTCTACTTTGTTACTGTACATTCATGCAAGAAAAGAAATCTTAGTTTTTCCTAAAATTGTTTTATGATATCTTGTACAGGTTATACTTGTTTTATAGTAATGCTGTTTATGCACAGCAGAAAAGGGAATAGTTTCAGTGGCTAAAGTAGTTATTGCGGAAATAAACCCAGCTAACTCGTATGTCTGCTTTCCAGCATTGGGCATCGCCATCTTCCTTCTGTTCTACTGCTTCCGAGTAATTGTTCATGCTGGGATAACATTACCATACATCATCCTGACACATGCAAAGAAACCTGTGAATGATGGCTGTCTGTTTCTGCTATTTTAACCTGCCTGATCATACAGACCTTAAAGTGAAACTTTAATTCTTCTTTAACCTTGCTGCGGACTTCTGGTACACACTCTTTTTTCTCTCCATGCATAACCCTTTTATCCAGTTTATGTCCCCATCAAATCCTCCTCTGTTATTTATTCCACTTATGAGCAAAGTTTTCTAATATTCTGGTATCATCATGGGTTAACGTACACAGGCTTTAAAATGTAGTTTCACTGTGGAACAAAATTAGTACTGGAACTAGTAGCTCCATGACAAATAGAAGGCAGAAGTACACATACTATTTTCTGGATACACATAAAGAAATGCTAGCTTCTCCCTGTCTAACTTTTCCTAGTTAGATGATATGAAAATGGGCACTCCCTGGGGTAAACTGAGTCGTGTGATCTTGCTGATGGAACTGTTGCTGTTTTGGACCATTGTACGCAATAAAGGTAAGTACTAACTTTTAATTAGGCAGTGCTTGTGTTATTCTTAAACCCCTTCTGACATTTGTCATCTGACAAATACTTCCACCTTTTTATATCAACTAATAGCAATTGATGTTTAAGAAATCTATTAGGTATGAGGTTTGCTAGATAACCCAGGTCCTCCCATGAAAGTCTATCTCTTCCAGTCATTGAGAAATCTTAATAAATCAAGTCCAATGTCTCAGAGGGTTTCTAATGGATTTATGTCTGGAAAACACATTTGCATCAATGCTTTTGTCATCCAGTAACTGTCCACACACTATGGCCACATGAGGTCAAGCATTGTTCTGCAGGAACTCAGGCCCCATGATATCAGTATAAGGTAGGAAAATAGCACCAGTTAGAGTACCAATATACAGTATGGAGGTCTGTGGGGCCTTCCAAGGATATGCCTCTCCAGGCCACCACTGACCCACTGGAAAACCATTCATGCTGGATGATGTTGCGGGCAGCATAACATTTACTATGGTGCCTCTAGACTCTTTTATGTCTGTCACATATGTTCAATGTCAACTTACTCTTATCTGTGAAGACAACAGTGTGCCAATGGCAAACTTGACAATTTTGTTTTTTATTGGCAAATGTCATTCGAGTTGCATGGATCTAGACTGTGAGCGAGGCCCCAGTACAGGACATCGTGCCAACATATCACCCTTATACAGTTTGTTTCTGGCAGTTTGTTTTAAAACATACACATCACTAACCCACTAGAGGTAATTTTTATGGCTCTGGCAGTGCTTCTTCTGTTCCTCCTCACATAAAGACACCGAATATGCTGCTGGGTTTTTGCCCTTCCATGCCCCTGTCTGCTCTCTTTCTGTAAAGACCCATCTCCTGGTATCTACTCATGAGACTGTGTTGGGACACACTGCAAACTTTCTTGTGACGTATGGACTTGCCATTCTGGAGGAACTGGACTACCTGTTCAACCTGAGTAGGTCGCAAGTACTACTTCATGCTACTGTACGATACCAATAGTGACATAGGCACTAGCAAAAATCAAAACTAATAAAAAATCGGGCAGGAAGAAAAAGAAAGAGAAATAGTCTGTGTTAAGACCAGTCTCTCTTTGTGGTTGGTTTGCTGTTGTCCCTCCAGTTCACTTGCACTAAAGCAGTGAAATTAATTCTCATCCTATTACACTTCCTAACTGGACAGAGTGATATGACTCTGTAATTTATTTGTCATAGTGGTTTATAGTATTTGTTAGGTGTTCCCTGTTTCTAAGCAGTGTATAAATGATACATTGCCAAAAGCAGAATATTTAGATTACTAACAAATTGTAATAACCCTAAACACAACATATCTGTACTGCTACATGACAGTTGACTTTGACCATTAAACATATTAAAATAATGTATTATTCACCAGTATGCTGGGTCTTAAATCTGTTTAAATTTTATGTTTCTATTGTGGGAACATTTTAAAAGCCATAAACAACATATAACATCAGTAAAGAGGACAAATGTCTCTAAAGTGTGAAAACAGAGGTGACAGAGTTGGGTCTTAATAGGCCAGCCGTGTCCTGCAAACGCACGGTTAGTGCTTTTAATCAGGTAACATAAAGCTTATTAAATTTAGAAACCCACCTTGGTAAGAGCCAGATTTTGTATCTTTTCCTAAAATAAGCTGAAATAACCATGTCCTTCATCTCTGTGTAGGCTATGCACGGTAGAACAGCCATCACTTATAGTCCGGGACTGTAATTACAGCAATATTATGAAAACTTTTCAAGTTTTTCCTTGCATTTGTATCTACTTTTTTACTTAGTAAAGAATATAATTTAAATGTTGCAAATTACAATACTTAAGAATAAAGTTTAATTACAGATAATAAAC
Organism: Pyxicephalus adspersus; assembly: GCF_032062135.1. Taxonomy (NCBI): domain Eukaryota; kingdom Metazoa; phylum Chordata; class Amphibia; order Anura; family Pyxicephalidae; genus Pyxicephalus; species Pyxicephalus adspersus. The sequence continues at coordinate 107,100,943 of NC_092862.1, read as the reverse complement.
ATTACAAGTACACAAAAAAACTTAATTACAATAAAGTGAGTAAATGTAATTAGTTATTTTCTAACTCTGAGAAAACCTGTACAAAGTGTGACATTGTGAATAATTTTTTCATAATAAGACTTTATGTAGGGTCTGCATTTTGTGTGTGATTCTGTATGTAAAATTTCATTAAAATTATTTTTTCTTACTAATAAAGAATAAGTAATTTTATTTAAATAATTAATGAATAAATTACTCTTTATAAATTACAACTATTTTACCATTGTCTAGTGTTTGTATAATTTGATTAAAAAAGGTAAGCTATAGCATCCTTTGCTTCCTTTTCAAGAATATTGTACGTATCTTTTCTTTATCAGTAAAGACCACGGCTGGTAAAAGATGTCCATAATGAAATGTTGTCTAATATAGACCTGGTCCAAAGTTAGGGCTTCTTTCTATAAAAAGAAGTGTGAAAATAAGCCACCAAGAGGAGATGAAACTATTAGGAATGAAACATTTTCATGTGTTATCATGTAGGAGGCTCGAGAGATATGGAAATGAGGACAAGTGACAAAGCTATACAAATAAGTCAGGTTTTTTTTGGAAACAGATTAAAATGCAGAAATTCTAATTAATTGAAGGCCATGGAAAACTTAATCAAAAGCTTAAGCATTTTCAGAAATTAAAGACATTGAGACTATGTATGCAAATATTTTATTTCAGTGGCCAGATAGCATACCCATTTTCTCTTTTGACATGCAAAGTACTAGCTGCAAGGAACCTGGAAGTTTAAGCTGTAACCTCCAAAGCCTTAAGCTGCGTACACAGGGCAAATTTTTCTCGCCCGATAATCGGTATCGGCCAATTATCGGGCGAAAATCTGCCGTGTGTACAGTCGGTCGTCGTCCATCGTCCGACGACCGTCCTGGCGGATCCATGGACGATGGACGACGACCGATCCTAATGAAAGGGAAGGGGAGAGCGCGCAGCAGGGTGCCGCTCCGTCGCTCTCCCCCTCCCCTCTCCATAGAGCATGAACGGTGCTGTATGTACAGCATCGTTCATGCATCGTGCAGTCTTTTCTCGTTGGAAAGGATCGTGAAAGATCCTTTCCAACGAGAAAAATTGCAGGTGTGTATGCAGCTTAAGTCACAGCAAAGTCGTAACTCTATTGCTAACTGTTGTAGTGTTTCAGGCAGCAGGTAAGCAATCGTTAATAGGGAAAGTAGCAAATGTATGCAGGTGATTTTGGTGCTGATGAGGTGTGATTGTCTATCACCAGTATCACCAGAAAGAATCACCAGTAGTACCTGTCCATCACTGTTTGCTGTTTCAAGTTTAGTGCTATCTCCAAGTTCATATGACCTTAGCCCAGTGGGATTGAAAGGAATTCACATTGCTTTTCTTAGCATATTGTCTGTATAGTCTATGGATTTACATAAAGACCAACCAGGGGTAAAGTGGGGTAGGCACTGATGGGAATGCCATGCCCTCACTTTTTTCAGGAATGGGCACATGTGCCCACTCCTATTTTTCAAATACTTCTTTCATGGTCTGTGGCACTGGCTGGTCTGCCCCACCGCAGAGTAAGGAGAAGTACCCCGCTGGGGGGCGCAGTGGCCAGAGCCGTGGACCATGTCTCCCGTAAAAAATTGCAGGCTCAGGCAGTGGGCAGGTTGTCTCTCTGAACACCACCCGCCCACTCTCCCATTGCAGGCTCAGACCTGGTATCATGGTGTCACTCCGGGGGGAAGTTTCTTCCTCTCTGAGTGACACCTAGGCAGGGGTGTAGTGGGGAGGGCACGTTTACATTACAATATTGCGCATGCGCGCCGCCATGAATTGTACTGCGCTCCCTCTTTTTTTTTACGACTATACCCCTGGAACCAACTTGCATTAGTGAGGCCCATCAGGAAGAATACAGGAGAAGCCACTTGGCCAAATACGTAATCAGGATAAATTGATGATCCCTGGTTATCTGAAGATGAGCCAGACCCCAGAAAAAATACTTAGCTATTTAAACATTGTGGCCTGGGATTTAAATCATTTATGCTGGTGACATTGCAACAACTCGTATCTGACAAGATACGATGATCTGACAGAAGTTCTAAACATTTATAATGTAATAAACTTAATCTAGTAAAGCATTTCTTATTAGAGGTTTTTCTTCTCTCAAGCAAATCTAAACATTTTAGCCATCACTGTATAGGTTAACAATGTACAATATATGGCATTTGTTGACTAAGTGCATTCACTGTTTGGTCAGATTTCGGAGAAAAAAAATACATTTAGAAAAGATTCTCCCACTGCATCTCACTCTTGTATCTGCTGCCATCATGCATCATTCCCAAAGTGCATGACAGAAAAAGGCACTTTATGGTGTTAAAATCAGAAAACGTCTCTGGAAACACTTGAGAAGCACATAACATGTGAGTTCCCTGGAGAAGGTTTTAGCTTCTAAACAGCAAAATCCTGAGGGCAAAGTGCTGCACCGGGGAGCAAATATGAAAACATCAAGCAGAACTTTCACATGTGCTTTCAATAACAAGGATAAGTGTGGAATACAAGATACCAGGATACAGGTGTTCTGATGTCCAACAACAGTTTAACAAAGAAGAAAAAGATTTACAAATAATTTAATACTTTGTACATTAGGTAATTGTATCTTGTTAATATTCCTTAGTTATCAGTATATATAAAATATAACCATACAAATATGCACAGTGCAATATATGAGTCTGAGCAATGAGTAGGCATTAGAGATAAGTGACCTTCATTTATCCCATTAGGGAGATTTTTCAGAGAAGGGTTTTTTATGTACCAAGCATTCAATGAAAATAAATAAAATAATATTAATAAATACAATCAGTTCTTCTCAGTGTTCTAAAAAAAAAACTTTTTGTAAATACATAATCAAATATCCTTTTAGCAAATCACCTACTGTAAATGAAAAACACAATGTTTGCATGATCATATGGTTCTTGACAGGTTTTGCTGCTTTAGCTTTATCAAAAGAACATTCCCAAGGAATATTAGCTATATATCAAGTAATTAATCTTTTTCCCAATCCAAGAATATCGAATTTCATCTATTTGTACTTTCAAGACTTCAAAAGTAAGAGCTGAGACAGGTAAGGCCACACTCTGTACTATGTACTGATTGAATTCCATGGGGGAATGATGTTTCTTCAATAGATGAACAGCATAGTCACCCCCCCCCCCCCCCACACACACACACACTTGTGAGGCCATTTTCCCATGGAATTCAATAGGTGCCTGGATTCATATCATGCATCAAGGGAATGTTCATTCAATAATATACTCCACTGCATACCTGGATCCAATCTATATCCAACCCAAATCCAACCCAATTCCAAGGATGCATGATATGCATGATATGAATCCAGTATCATCACAAAAGACATTTCAGGTTGGATCACCCCTCTGGTGTCTCCTCCATATGTTTTTACCTTTAAAAGTTAACAAAGAAAGAAGGAAAGAAATAGGACATAGAGCCACCCTGACTCTCCGAAATGGTATCCCTTGTTCTATTTGGCTTGCTCCTAATTTCTGCTCATTTAAAATAGTACGCAAAACCCATTTTTTCAAACTTGCCTACTCGTCTTTTCAAACCCCCACTACTTCCCATCACTCCATAATCTCCCTTCCTATTGTGTGATATTTCTACCTCCAAGTTGGATTGTAAGCTGTTCTGGGCAGGGTCCTCTCCTCCTGTGTCACTGTTTAAAACTGTCTGTCATCCACAATCCCAATTTAATGTACAGGTATATATATAATATGCAGACTGCATATCTGCAAACGTGTTGAGATTTGAAATTTTTTTAAACCATTTTGCCCTAATTTTCCTTACAACATGATATTTTAATGTAATAATTATGTTCAATGTGATGTGAAATAAAGCTTGCTGGCATTTTCATTGCACGAATTTGATATCTGTATGCCTTACAAGTCCCATTTGTTGCATTTGCATTAATTGTGGTTTGTGGATTTTGTTGGAATGTGGCGTAATCATTATTTAATAATTTATTAAATCATTATTTAATAATTATCATTATTCTACGGGAAAAGTACTTTTTCTAATAAATGTTAGCAGAAAGTATTGAGGGGCAACAGTCTGAAAACTGGTCATGGAACGAACTTGGATCTTGACACGACAATAATACAAAACACAGGGCCAAGTCAACCCTTTAGTGGCCACAGTGCAGAAAAGTGAAGGTGCTGGAGTGGCTATCACAATTTCCTAACCTTAATATTTTTGAAACACTTTTGTGAAATCTCAGACATGCAATTCATGTAAGACAATCCAAGGATTGACAGTACCTGAAGGCTTTTTGCCAAGAAGAATTTACAGCTTTACTACCTGAGACAATCAAGAACCTCATCCAAAACTCATACTAAATAGATCCCATTATAAATACCTGAAATGTGTATTTCCTAAACACACACCTGCCAGAGCTGCGGACCACCAAAGAATTCTTTATAAAAAAAGAGTGGGCATGCGTGACCAATCCCAAAAAATTAGAGCCTTCCCACCCGTGCCCGCCCCACTACACCCCTATGTGTTTTAACACAATGCCAAAGAGGTAAGACATTACCAGAGAAGCAATTGTTGATCATCAATCTGAAGAGTTAAGAGGCCATTTCCAAACAATTCCATCATTCTACTGTGGGAAAGATTATAAACAAGTGAGAAACATTTAAGACAGTTTCCAATCCTATGAGAAGTGGTCATTCAGCAAATTCACCCTCAGGTCAGACCATGCAATGCTCAGAGAAAATAAAAAAAACCAAGAACTACATATCAAATGCCTCATGTCTGAGTTAGCATGTTAAAGTTCATGACAGTACAATGAGAAAAAACTAAACAAGTATGGCTTGCTTGGAAAGATTGCACTGCAAAGCCTCCTCCTTCTAAAAAAGAACATGGCGATACGGCTTAATTTACAAAATGGCATTTGAACAAATTAAAAGACTTTTGGAACAATGTCTTTTTGACAGACTCAAAGAAGTTGAGATGTATTGCCATAACACCCTGCTGTACGTTGCTGGTGATGTCTTTCAGTGTGTGCATGAGAAGGCTCGTGTACCAGTGGGGAGTGGCGAGGGAGGCGGAGAGGGCAGGAGGGCAGTCTGAGGTGAGCAGTGCTGGATAGCCAAGTCAGTTCCGGTTTGGGGTCAGTGTTCAATTACTGAGATACCTTTGTACAGATTAGCAATTCTTTTTCTTGTACAGCACGTCATTCTCCTATGACAGGTGAACTGTAGCTTTCCTGTCACTATAGTCTTGTAGTGCATTGTCTGTGCAATGTTCTGCTATTCAATGTCTTATTAGCTTCAGTCACTTCTGTATCATACTCAGTATATATATATATATATATATAAAAATATATGTTTAGCATTTTTATTGTTGGTAGATCATTGTTGGTGTGGGCACCCCCGATCTAGTCAGTCAGCACAGTGTAACTATATAAGAGAAAAGCAGAAAGTGATTTAGGATGGCCAAAAATCAACAAAATCTTTTGATATGTAGTTTTTATGTTACTTTGTGGTCATACTAACCTGTGCACCAATGAATTTTCCAGTTTTTCCTGTGAAGCAGTGAACATTGAATAAATGTGTTCAGTTTTCAATAGGAATACGCCATTTACCTAGAAACTTTCAAAGATGACTTCCACCACAGTGCTAGCTATTGAAGTGGGAGTTACATTGAACTGAACTATATACATAATACTAAAACTTCACTTTGCAGTATCCAGTGATGTCAAAACAGCATCCCACAATAATTCAGTCCAGCTCCAGTTGCTTTACACCCTGCGCTGTGTGCTGTTTGCTAAACAATGACAGGAGCTATCCAACTTGACCTCATCTTAGAGTTAACCTAGACCTACATAAACTATACGCTGCTTTGTGTGATACATGGGCCCTGATTTATTAAAGTTCTCCAAGGCTGGAGAGAATACACTTTCATCAGTGAAGCTAGGTAATCCAGCAAACCTGTAATGGATTTCCTAAAAGTGAAGCTATTTGTTAGCAAATGTTTTCATTCTTGGACCAGATCCATTGCAGGTTTGCTGGATCACCCAGCTTCACTGATGAAAGTGTATTCTCCCAGCCTTGGAAAACTTTAATACATCAGGGCCATAGTACTGACCAAGATGTCTATTTTGTTAACAGTTGCTTGTAGATATGTAGGTGGCAACCATTTTATTAAGATTTTCTTTAAGGTAGGCTCAGCCAAAGTGTTAAATGTCTATGGTAAATGTTTTAAGTTTTGTTTCTTCATTTTACTTTAGATATGTGTAATAAGGGTTGTTATGTGGTTAAAATGACTGTGGACTGTGCATTTTATAGGCATGGTCGCACTCCCCATGCCATTTAAAGCCATGGTTAATATTAAGTGCAATGTAATACACCACCTTGTCTCAATTATAAGGTGTCCATCTTCTAAAATGTCAAGGATGTGAGATTTTGTGTCTTTGTAAGGCAGGGTGCTGTCAATTGTGTTCTATGGCAAGAGCTCTAATGCTAGCAATACTATAGTGGTTAGGGTAAAGTAAAATTTGGTAGATAGTGGGACTTGCATTAAAGTAAACTTATTGCTATTCTATACCACATGTTCAGTTAAAAAGGGAAAGTATACAGTAATTTATCGGTCATTTATGAAAGACCATAAAATATTGTGTAAAAAATGACATAATAAAGTGTTCGCAAAAGAAAAATATTTTTTGGTTGTTTTGTTTTTTATTTTTGCCCTGTCCAATTGGGCAGATATTATTAATTTCTTGTTCCTGAGATGCAACAAGACGTTAGAGGGAATCTGCACAAAGTGGGGAGTAATATCCATTTTACATTTGTCACCAAAACATCTGTTCCAATTGGAAGATTTCCCCTCATCACTCATCATCCTGGTAACAACTGTAAAATTGTAAATGCCCCAACACTTTCTTTCTCAGTGACGGTGGTCAACCAGAGAGATGAAATCTCCCCAGCAAAACACAGACAGCAAGAAAAGCTACCCAACCACTCAAAAATACACTTTTACATGCCCAGTAGACCTTTAAAAAAAAATCTAAATTTCTTAAAGTTCAAGTATGATACTGCTATCCAGGAGAAAGTACACTACCATTAAAGTGGACCAATCACCACAAATTTTACTTTATCAGCCTTTTATATAAAGCAAAAATGTGTTTTTTGTTTTTTTTTCTACTGAGGTGGTAAAGTCTGAATGGGAAGCCCAGAGCCTCCTCGGACACCTACATGATGTATTCTGCAAATGTGCAGAAGGGCATGCAAAGAAAGGGCCTTTTCCCAATAACAAAAAAAATGTTCGCTCTTACGTATGCACAGCGAAATCAGCACTTTAAAAAAAAAACATTTATAGGAGCATGTCACCTGGTCTTAAGCCTGTGCAGTCCGATATTGGGTGACATAGACAGAAACCAGAACACGAAGGAAGAGGATGGCCTTACCCGGTAGTCCTCGATGCCGTAGTATAGAAAGACTCCAGGACCAACTGAAAAAAATGTTGTAGCTGGATTGAGGGCTCTGCGGAATTAAAAGGTTAAGTGTCATCTTTATTTTTTAATAAAAGTTCCACTTTAAGGCAATTGCAAATGTATTTTACAGTGAGGAAAACCTTTCTGAACCTCACCATTGACAATCTTAAATGGCTGAATAAATCACTCAACTGATCAGATTCAATAATTAAAATTCAGGATGCCTTTTTAAGTAGGGTAAGTGTTAATTCCACACCTAAAACCATACATGTAGAATAAAATACATGGTATATTTAAGGATTGACCCAACAATACTTGAAATTGTATAAATCTTTCTATTATCTCTTCTTTCTGCATAAAAAAGCAAAAGTCGTGAAGCATTGTCATACCACTTTTTATACTCCATGAATTATTTGTAATTTAGATAATTAACACAGTCTGTTCCTTATATGTCACTTGCATTTCTGTTTAGCCCTTATTTTGCTTTTGCATTTCTAATTAATGCTAATACATACTGCCCTACAAGAATTTGCATGCTACAGTGTGAAATAATGCAGTGTTAGTTTTGTACTCTAGCATAGAAAGCACATTTGTGCATAAGCCTTCTAAAGCAGGCCTTTGGTCAAAAGAAGCAATTAGCACGTTGTTAGTATGCAATGAAGAACTAATCTGCACAGTATCAAAACAATTGTCTGCTATACTTTGTAAAATTCATTGGGTACATGTAGCAACCCTCTGTTAAAAGTGTTGTTATGATGTTAAGGGTTGGCTTTCCTTAATGTTGACTGAATATCAAGCGCCTGATTAATTAAGAGAATGATTATGATAGATGTCACAGTGACTGAAATACAATGCAGAGGAATGTGTGAAGAGAACATTTTTCCAGTGTAGTGCTTGAGATACCCCAGGACTTCCCTGGAGAAAAACTTAGCATACTGATGTCCATGTGGGCAATATTTTCAAGGCTTATTTATACCTATGTATCTAGATAGTACATCATAACACAGATTGGATTAACAGTTCCTGTAGTACCAATATTGCCAGATGTTATATAAAGTGACTGTTCACCTAACGTTAATATTTTAAGTAGATATGTTCCATTACACTATCTGTGCAGAAATAGCTGGCTTGAAGCTTGACAGTTACAGTGCACATGTACAGTTTTACAGTTAGCACCATTGTGACGACACAACCAATAATTCTCAGGTGACATTAACACTATTTAAGCGTTCAGATATAGTCCTTGCAAACTACACACAGCGTTTCTTGTTTTGGATTATGAATATGCTGGACCAGTCATCAGTGGGAACAAGGTGGATTAAGCAAAGGCACTAGCATCACTGGGGAAGGGGACATTGCTATGCAGAGAAGATAGAACTCATTGCATGACAGCTAAAGAATTATTATTTCTGGCAGTTAGAATCATAGCAGTCTCTGTCTTTTTATCCTAAAGACCCCTCGTTGTCGGACCATTTATTCTAACAATATTGCTCTTATTAGGTTATATGTTAATTAAATGTATTTATGTATGTTATTTATCTGTAAAAGTCACCATTCTGTAAAAAGCAACCCATGTAACATAACTTTGCATTTGGGAGCTAACAACATGCATGCTTCATACTGTCTAGGGGGAATACATTTGGGGGAGTCAGAAATAGAAAAGGATCTGGGGGTTCTGGTAGATCATAGACTTAATAACAGCATGCAATGCCAAGCTGCAATATCTAAAGCTAGCTAAGTACTTTCTTGTATTAAAAGAGGAATAGACTGCAAAGATGGAGACATAATCCTGCCCCCGTACAAAGCATTGGTCAGACTACATCTGGAATATGCAGTCCAGTTTTGGGCACCAGTTCACAAAAAGGACATTGTGGAATTGGAGAGAGTGCAGAGAAGAGCAACTAAACTAATAAAAGGAATGGAGGAGCTCAGATATGAGGAGAGATTAGCTGAACTGAATCTATTCTTCCTTGAGAAGAGACGTTTAAGGGGGGATATGATCACCCTGTATAAATATATAAATGGTTCATATAGAGAACTTGCTTCTCAATTATTCACTTTAGGGTTATTGCAAAGTACAGACGGCACTCTTTGCATCCTGAGGAAAATAAATTTACTCTCTGCAAAAAGAAGGGATTCTTCACTGTAAGGTCTGTGAATATGTGGAATAGTCTCCCTCAGGAAGTAGTTTTTATCTTGTTCTATAGACTGCTGTTAAAAAAATGGATCCTTTTCTAGAAGCACGTAATAACTGGGTATTAAAGCTTTAAATAAAGGAGACAGAGACTGCTGATCCAGGGAACATCCGATTGCCTCACAGGATCAGGAACAAATTTCCCCCTGTTTTTTTTGCCTTCCTCTGGATCAACTATGTCTATAGGGTTTTATCTGGGATATGTTTATTTCCCTAGTGGATAACCTTGATGGAGTTATGTCTTGTTTCAACCTAACAATGGGAGTTTTAAGATCAATGTCCTTAAAAAAACATCTCTTGTCTGAGGAACATAGGCTACCATGGCAAATTTAATTTCCAGGTTAGACTTTCCTCATTTCTACATCAAAGCATTTCAGGAACAAGTTTAAGTCATCATGTGGCTTCTTTTGTTTTTAACAACATGGATGATTTTTTTTATCATGACCACAATCTATTTTTTTATTCTGCTGTTTTCCTTTTTCCCTTCCACATCTGGATATTCTGAACTCTGTTGCAGGTGCCACCATCTTCTTCCTTCTTCTCCCTAGTTGTGAACTTTGGATGTGATTGGCTGGGCTGTGATGCAAGCACAGCTCAGCAATTTTGACAAATAAAGCATGTGATCAGGCAGGTAAGAATTTTATTGCAGAAGAAACATCACCTATTCCTATTCTGCAATAAAGCCCTGCCTGATCACATTACCAATACTATAAAATGTGACATACTTACAATACGAATTTACCTTAGGTCTTAAAAACAATTTAAAGTGTAGAGGGAAAACATTTCGTTTTTAGTTTTCAATAAGGTTGGGAATGATCAATAGGTTTTGCTGTCTGTGGTCCTACTGGGAAGATCCTCCTTCTTTTTTTTTGACCCTGGAGTCCATTGCCATTGAGAAAGAAAGTGGTTGAAAATCCAACATTTTATTCAATTTGTAAAGATTTTCTCTAATTTACTGTTATATTGTAAGGGCAGGAAGTGAAAGGAAATTTTCTGCTCTATACACATAAAAAAAAGCCTTAACTCTTTAAAGATGTCTGTATATGTGCACATCACCCTACCAATTACGAAAACGGTATAGTTTAGAATAGTATTCTCAGAATGGTCCACTAAGTCTAATACTTAGTCAATAGTCATTCATTATTGTAACAATTAAAGGGGAACTAAAGTTCTACCTTAAAAGTTAATTGCAGAAGGAGACAGGTGATGTTTCTTCGGCATAAAAACATACTTACCTGCCAAAATTACAACAGCTGAATAAAAATATCAGGCAGGTAAATATGCTTTCTTGCAGAAGAGACGTCGCCTGTCCAGTGTCGCTGCCAGGGCTGAATGAATCCCTGCATGCGTGCCAGGGGGTCACATCATTCCAGCCCGGCCAATCAAGAAAAGGGAGAAGAAGAAGAAAGAAGATGGAATGCTTGCAACAGAATGGGGACAGGTGAATCAGGAAGCTATGTTGGTCCTTGCTGCAATGAAGGACTTGCCTGATCACAATTATTTTTTTTAAATAAAAATAAAATATAAAAAATTCAGTTTTGCCGGAGCCTTTAGTTCCTTGTCTGATCACTTTTTTAGCTTTTTATTTTAAACTATTTTTGTTCCATCATTTGCTTAATAAAAATGTACTGACTTTTGTATTTAGTGTTTTTAGGTGAGAGTTTTAGTTCCTAATGTTTGTACAATGAGGTTGTAATGCTGTGGCTTAGCACCCCTTGGTGGTGCACGGTTCTGAGACTTTTACAATTATCAAATTCTTATTACATATCTACAGGGGTGCAGGAGGTGCAACTGCCCAGAGGCTGCAAGCACTGCACCCTTCCATCCATTTACAAGCTCAATGTTCACATTACATGTTGAAGAGAGTAAATAATCCTCTTTCATTTCTACGCATATACTTTTTAAAAATATAAACTGTCTTATACATAGACTATTTAGAATTATGAGTGCAAAAACAAAAAATCTAGAGTATACAGAAATAGGTTAAAAATTTAAAGACATGAGACAAAAATTTGCAGGGCAATAATATAGTGTAAATAAACCCAAGGGAAACGTAATATATTTCAGCTTACCAATAATGTGATGGCTGTTTTAGTTTTCTTTTTATCTGGCTTTTTAGCTTTTCTGTTAACCAAGCGATCCTGCCATGATTCTTGTTCTGCTTTGACAAAGCTCAACCACTGTACTGGATTTATAAAGAAGCAGCAATTTTCTCCGGGAAAGAACTAAATAACACCTCCTCTCTTCTTCTTTACAAGATGGGAAGAGTGTTGTAGTCCACATAGTCTTCATAGACTAGCATAGACAGAAAGCAAAGTTTATCATGAGATTACTGCTTGAAACACTTGAAAAAAATGGCCAACATTAGAGTTAATGAATGCTTTTGTTATCTTTTATTTACCAAGTGGAACTATTGCTGCATGTATTTTGGACTGTATATGCAGTGGTCAGGGGTGGTTTTCCCAAACTTGAATTGATGATGATGCCTAAAAACGCTTGTGAAAATGTTTGCAAGCAGTTCAAGTGGCTTCAATACAAGAAAAGTGAAAAAGTGCTGGGTGGTTAGTGCCTATTACTGCTTCTGAGTGTGTAGTGTTATAATTTGGGCACCCTGAGGTAGTAAAGGCTGCTTTACTAAAAAGTCTGAATCCAGCCTTAGGAAGGAGGGAAGAGGAAGGGGAGACCAATCTTTCCACTGACTCAATCAGAATGTGAAATTTGTGCTGTGAAAAAACACTAAGATCAGTCAGGTAAACATGAGAACATGAACCTGCCTGCTGGTTACAAATAAAAATATGAAAATTGTGTATGCTTATTTCAGGTTTACCTGTTAACACAATGCATTGATTTTTTTGGTACTACATAAATATAACAGAATCAGAATATGGTATCTTTTTTATTCAATTCAAATGGAAGGCCAGTATGACAAAATTGATATAGGGAAATATGTCAAGAATTAAAAAAAAAAACAAAAAACTATATTTGTATTTTTAATGTATGGTTTTTATGTATAAAGCAGTGATCCTAACATTCATGAACATTATGGTAGAGAACCTTCCAGGTCTATGTGTTTTAACTGGCAGTGATTGATTCTCCAGCAGAGAATGTTGCTGAGTGTTATATTCACTGCTGTATAAATACACCCCATGATATTGTCTATGTTTGCTACCATTTTCACTTTTTCTTTCTTTGGTTAGCAACTACATTTTGCAGAGAATAGTTTTTTATATTGTTTTTCGATATGGTTACTGACAGGAAGCTCGCACAGAAAGCCTAAACTGTGATCAAACTTTTATGTGACATGTGTTCAGCCAAGATAAGCATCTGACATGCGACATGCGTTAGCATGTATTATTTATGGTGTAAATGTAAATAAAATTCATTATACATAAAACTGTTCATTCCTGCTGCATCTGAATTTTAATTTACACAGTGTCCACTGTGGCAGAGGACAAATCAGAGTTATGTAGACAGAGATACACTAGTGGGAGATGTTCTCCAAAGTGCATACTGAAAAAATGTTGTTCACTTAGCAAAGGAAATTAACACTCTACAAAGAATAATTCATCTAGCCTGAAAGGTGAAGCTCTGTTGACACCAACCATCCACTTATGTCAAAGCAGAGATCATTTTTTTTACATTTCCTTGCACTAACTGGGTATTCACTATTCACTAAGCTAAGCAAATTATCCTTCATTTTGCTAAGTGATCAGTCTCAACTCTAATAAATCACTCTCATTGGATTACTTATATATAATTAGTAGTGCTGACTTACAATGAAGAGGGGTGTCAGCCTACCACAGCAGCATTCGACGGTAAGCTGCCTGTCCAACAGACCAGATAGGCAGCACAACTAACTACCTAGAGTAGCTAAGACAGCAACCTGAAAATGCCTTTGCAAGCTTACAACTCTTCAGGAAATGGAAGGAGCTTCAGGAAAGGAATTCGGTAACAGGTTTACAAAAAGAAAAAAAGGCAATTAGGCATAGTGCCAAACATGCTAAAAATACATTCTGGGGTGTATGTACACAAGTTCCCTGAAGAAAAGCAACCCAAAAACATGACACTGCCACCACGAGGCTTCACCATGGGGTTGGTGTTCTTTTGGTGATGCAAAGTGTTGTTTTGGGACAAACGTACATTTTAGAATTGTGGCCAAAAAGTTCACCCTTGGTCTCATCAGACCATACAACATATGCTTTTGGGTGGCATCCTATTTTTTTTGCAATTTTTTTTTTGTAAGAAAAGGCTTCCATCTTGCAACCCTACCTCATAAAGCAGACATCACTAAAAGAACACCATCCCTACGGTGAAGCTGTGGCTATGATGGTGGCAATATTATGCTCTGCGGTTGCTTTTCTTTACCTGGAACTTGGACTTTTTGGTCCAAGTTTTTGGTGGAGAGAATTATGAACAGTTCTAAATAACAGTCAGTTTTGGCCCAAAACATCCATGTAGAAAATTGGAGATGAAGAGGAATTTCAACATTCTGCATAGCAATGGCCCCAAGCATACAACCAAATCAACAAAACATTTTGAAATGGCTCAGCCATAGCCCAGATCTAAATCCAATAGAAAATCTATGTAATGATCTGAAGAGGGCTGTGCGCAAGAAAGGCCTTCAAAATCTGGGTGAAAAAAGTGGGAAAATAATGCCAAGCTAAGATGTGCCATGCCTAAACCTAGAAAACACTTGCCTCCTATGGCACGACTACTCCTAGGCTTCTCCTAGGTCCTTTTCAGTAGGGCTACAGGGGTTAAAATGCTTGTATAGGCCTATGGGTAACATTAGAAGCAGTTTTACCTATATTATGCATTCCTTCCACAGGCATCAACTCCAGAATGACCTGACCTCAGAAAACCTCACAGATCTGTGTGAGGAAGCAATGGGCTTTTCCACAACCCAGAGTGGTCAGTTGCAGAAGTTGTGAACCAGCCATAGGATGAGCAAGATATGAGGTAAAGTAAGTAAAGTGTTTAAGTGTTACCCTTGGGCTTAAAAAGCATTTTGGGGGTAGACATACATCAAGGATATGCAAGATGCTTAACCAATGTTTGTTAGTGGTCTGTGACTGCTATCAGCTACATAACATGTACAGACCATAATAAGGTCAGAGCAATTTAGTGAATCCACACAAGTAGCCAATAGCTAGGATTATGTCCAGAGTTAGTCACACATAGAATTTAAGCACTTTTTCAAAACTATGGACCCCCACAGACCAATCCCTAAGACAGCAAGCCAGCGCATGGCATTCTTTTGTAAAGGATGAATGGGGGAGGGCCTTTACTTAACACCATAACTTAGCAGTAACAGCCAATACTTTCCAAGCAATTTAACTTTAACAATAGACATTTTTGCAATGGTAAACACATTATTTCAGTATCTGCCTTTATCTTTTCCACTGCTAGCCACCATCAAATGCACGCAGCACCATTGCACCGGTAGCTCTTCTACTCCTGTACATGTAGGAGTGATAAATGCTCATTACGTTCTAGATCTGTCTTCCCAGAATAGCTTGCCAAAGGTTGATTCCCTGAGGAACACTTACAGTCACTTAGTACTGTCTAGCTCAATAGCTTGAACAACATCTGCACGTACATCTGCTTATGGCACAGTACTCCTACAAGTTCCTATAGTGCTGTGCCCATAAGCAATATCACTGTAGATGCAAAACAGTATCTGGATATTTCTGCATAAGACTTATTGGGCCTGAATTACTAAAACTCTTTTCCTGGGAGAACCTGGGTGATCCAGCAAACCTGGAATGGATCTGGTCTAGGACTGAAAACATTTTCCAATAGTTTATGATTTATAAGAATACCTTTCCATGATTTGAGGGATCATCTAGGTTCTCCCATAATACTCTTCTTTAGTCTTGAAAAACTTTAAAAAATCAGCCCCCCGTCTACACATGGACATTGCTATTACCGTTTTCAACTTTAGCAAAAAAAAATGTAGCAAAAAATATGTAGCAGAGTAGTGATAGTGGTAATGAAGCTGCCAACCTAATTTCCATCCAAGAGGATAAAGAAGTTGCAAATAAAGGTGTCAATGACTTTTTTGTCCTAAAGGAGAAAATAGCAGGACCTCATGGCATCTGCAGTGCAGAATCTTGTGCTGACACTTTTTGTACATAATAAAAATATAATCTGCAAGATGGTGCTTCCTGTTGTTATTCTTTGGAAAAGGTGTGATCCTTACTATAAATGTAATGCGCTGATGTATGGAAAGAATAAATTAGTGCTCCAGGCTACAGGTTTACACCTAGTGCACTATAAGCAGAAAAGCACATGCTACCATAAAAATACAAAATATTCAGTAACAATTACAATGAAGCAGCATACCATCTATCTATCTATCTATCTATCTATCTATCTATCTATCTATCTATCTATAAAAAACATTCACTAGAAATAAAACTGAAATGATTTTTCGTGAAACCCTGTAACTTTTTTATGCATTGAGCTTGGCTGTATATTTCTGTTTCAATACAAGTATTTTTGAGGTTTGTGGTGATGCTGAAACAAAATAGTGGGTGTAGCTGTGTGCACGGAAGGTGAAGAAATGTTATTGGCCATCAGGTAGATAGTTCTGATGAGAATAAAGTTTATAGGCAGCACTGTGGTCTATTAACAATAGCTTGTGGTTTTAAGAACAAAAGATGTTCCATGTTGCTTCGGCATGCTCACCTTGCTAGCTGCAGGTATTAAGTGTCGCTTATTAACCTGCAAATAAAACAGGCTCATAATGACATTTTTTTAAGAGGAAGTAGTTTGTACACCCACTCATTCACACACAAAAACAACATTCTACTTTCATATAATATAGAAAATGATGGCAGGTATAATGGAAACAAAAGTGATTTATTTGCAATTAGATTTGCAGATTGTGTAGATTTTGATTTAGTAAAAACTAATAAGTAGAAATTAAAAAGGACAACACAAATAATATTAAAGATGTGTGAAATTAAAAATTGTTCGGTTAGTCTGCAGGACAACTGACTAGTTTGCCTTGTCAAGAGGCAGCATTTTGTTAAGGAATGTTGCTATTTGTTGCCCAATTAGGAAGGTTTTTCAAATTAATTTTGGTAAAAAAATCTCCCAAATATAGACTTAAATCGACTTGACTTTTTGTTTTATTTCTCCTTTTTATTAATGCCTGTGATCCCTTTGGAGCTTTCATTCACTACCAAGAATATTGAGTCCAACAGTGATATCAGTAGAAAAAAAGACCCTTCTGTTCTATATGGCATGGATGAACAGATTAGTAGAAGAAGCAGCCCCCACCGGGTAGTGGTGACGCTATGCAATTCATGATCCTGTGTGTTGTCAGCTCACAATAGGCTGGGATTTTGGATGGTTAACATGCATTTTTCTATACTTGCAGAGAGTTTTACTTGTATTGCGGAGAATTCTTGTATTGCATATACTGTATATATAGGACTCGTATATACTAGCCTTTCTATTCTTGAGGCTTATGAGGGGCTTGCACCTTGCAGTGCACCCTCTGTATTTACTTTCATGCAGTCGTCTCTTTATGGTAGACTTGGATATGGATAGGCCTATTTCCTGGAGAGTGTTGTTCACTTGGTTGGATGTTGTGAAGGGGTTTCTCTTCACCATGGAAATTATTCTGCTATCATCCACTACTGTTGTCTTCCATGGATGTCCAGGTCTTTTGGCGTTGCTGAGTTCACCAATGCTTTGTTTCTTTCTCATGATATACCAATCTGTAGATTTTACCACTCCTAATATTGTAGCAATTTCTCCAATGGGTTTTTTTGGTTTTTACAGCTTAAGGATGACTTGTTTCACCTGCATGGAGAGCACCTTTGACTGCATGTTGTCTGTTCACAGCAAAATCTTCCACATACAAGCACTCCCCCTAAAAACAACTCCAGGCCTTTTATCCGCTTAATTGATAATGAAAACGAAGAAATTGACCACAGCCCATGAAATAGCCTTTGAGTTAATTGTCCAATTACTTTTAAGCCCCTGAAATGAAGTGATTGTGTAAAAAAAAGGCTTTAGTTCCTCACATTTTTGTGAAATCTTTTTGTTCATCCCACTGAATTAAAGCTGAAAGTCTACAGTTCAACTGGATCTGAGTTGTTTCATTTAAAATTAATTGTGGTAATGTACAGAACCAAAATTAGAAAAAAGTTGTCTTTGTCCAAATATTTATGGACCTAACTGTAAATTCGGTTTTTATTTGTTTTGCCACAGTGCTTTTAGTGCTTATTCTCAAATACAATAAACCATGAAAACAAATGTCATAGCTTGGAAGCATTTATTGTAATATTAGGAACAATTAGAGTATTTTAGGACTGCAGAGAGAGGTATAACTTTTGTGGTCCCATGGTTTGCTGCTTGATCCAGACCCTTAGCACTGATAAGAAATAAACGCTGTGACCTCGTCCACCCCCCAGCTGCGCGTGCAATGGAAATGTATAGCTTTGTATTTGCCTATAGCCATTGAAAATTGCCACATATACAGCAGCAATCCTCATTCTTCTAACTGACTTGATGCCTTTTTTCCTAGTGGTTCAGGTTTATACTCTGTCCTACATGGCTTCTCACTCTTTACCACTGTGTTGCTAGTTGCTAAACTGTTGGTTTACAAATCTCTTTTTTCAAATAGGCTTGACTCTGTCTTGCACAACTGCTCAGCAGTTTACTGCTATGTGTTCTTTTTTGCACCCAACCCTCCCTCCTTTCCATTTTTAAAGACTCATCTGTTTCCTTCCTATATCCCCATTCAGATAAGACTAAACATTTAGTGTAGGAGTGGGTTTAGATTTAAGTATTTCTAAAGCTATGTACACACGCCAGACACATCATTCCGCCACTATTTACTCCTGAAGATGAGAGGACAATGGATGCCGCTCACTTGACCTCCCCCCTCTTTTTAGAAAAGGACAGTGCTTTGTGTACCACACTTGTTCAACCAGCTTGGAAATACCCTTGTCCTATTATTGGTCCACTGACTGATGCATCAAGCTGTTAAACTGGTCAAACAGTGCATGCAACTGTCTCAACTATCATATGATGGCCATCTACAATACATCCATCTATGTAAACATTTAACATTTCATGCATATTCAAACAAATATTCCCAATCAACTATTGGTATTCCTACAATTTATGAATGTAATAAAAATGACTTGCATCTTATAATCAAAAACCTTCCTGTGCAGTGCCACTTTAAACCCCAACCACTTTTTCTAATCTTATATAAGAGTGTATTAAAAACATTTTTGCTAGGTTTTGGTATGTAGCAAAATGCATGTCAATATGTCTAGAACCCTTAAAAGTTATGAAACATATTTTTGTTCTAATTGCAAACATAATCAGGTTCTCAGGCAGGTAGAGATTAATTATTATTAGAAATGCCTGAAATTGTAATTGGTTGCCTCTTTGCAAAGACATGACTTAAGTTCAGACTAGGAATAAAAAGTTGCAGTGTTTACGGCCCTCGGGCACCTACTGGCAACAGCTAGGTGTCTGGGAATGGTAACCTCCAGCCATTTACAAATGCTTGTCCTGGCATTTGCATGCGGTTGGTAGCAGTGTGTTTTTTATGTCATTTCTAGCTCTTTTGGAATCGTGTAATTTATTTAAAGTGGTTGGAGTGGTTAACCACTCCAAAATGTTGCATATAGCATTTGAATAACCCTACAGCAAAGATACTTCAAGGAAACGCCTAAAGAAAAGAATAGGTAAATGGAGAAACCTATTTGTTTGAATGTTAACCTTTTTTGAGGGTGGTTAAATGCAGTAAACCACAGCTGTATTACTTAAAAAAGACCAGTCTGATCTTAGGCTTAGGCCATGTACATATGTCAGATCACTGGAAACAATATTTCATGATCAGGGACAGATGAACAAACATGTTCTGTACACACAGCATTGTTCTATGGGGAGGTTAGGGGGAGGACCAGTGAGCAATGTGTCTCCTCCTGGCTGCAGTGCAGAGCCAAACTGAAAGTAAAAAGCCGGCACACGTGCCCCCGCGATTCTGAACCAGGAAGCACGCTGCTGATCCCTGCCCTAACGGAGTTACCTGCCCTAACGCTGCATGTTTTTGGGATGTGGGAGGAAACCGGAGTACCCGGAGGAAACCCACGCAGACACAGGGAGAACCTGCAAACTCCATGCAGATAGTGTCCTGGGTGGGATTTGAACCCAGGACCTAGCGCTGCAAAGGCTGGAGTGCTAACCCCTGAGCCACCATGCTGCCCGTTGATGTCATGGCACACCTTATTGGTGTGTGTTAAGTGAATATTTAACCCAGTTTAAGCCTCTTTTAGTTTATGTCCGGTACAGATTCCCATTGGGGAGGATCTCCTTTCATTTTTTACTGTTCTAAAATCGGACCTTCTGGTGATGACTAAACCTATTACATTTGAGAACATGCTGTCTCTGTGACAGACATCACAAGGACCTATAAATAGTGTAAATCTATCAAGATGGGACATAAACTGCAATAAAAACATGGTGTAGTTTTATTAATCTCCTAGTTATTCCATACTCAAAACTAAAATTTGCCTATACATACACTTTAATGTTTTTAAAACCTAAATTTAGTGATGTTATTATTTTAGTATACACATACATAGGTTGTGCTAGATAGAACTGTTAGGTGAAGCAATAATTCATCCAGGGTACGGCTGAGGACCTGGGCCACCGCATGTAATGAGAAAAAGGGCCCACTAAAATGCCCACCAGAAAAACACAAAATAACCTAATTTGGGGAGCATATGGCTGGGGCTAACTAAAAGTTTTTTCAAATCCTCCTATGGGCCAATCTGACCATGAATTCAGTACCTTATGTGACTTTGTGTGGTTCTGTAAGCAATTCTGCAAAACCCACTCTGTATTTATGTTCTGTCTTTCCAAATGTATGTAAAATATGAGAAATGTCAGCAAACACAAGAAAGACACAGCCATACAGCTCCATCCTTACTAACATGCCAGGAAATTAAATGATCTCCTTTGGGAAACAAAATGTATACCAACATATGCTTTGCAAACTGTGTTTCTCACATATTTCTCAACACAATCTGTACATACTTCCTATGTGAAAAATTTAACTAATTTAATTCAAAGCAATTGAAGATTAGAGATTCTTTTCTTTAAGTGGTTAATGGCTGTCTTGAATGAGTCATTTGGTTCATATATGATTAATAATAAAAGAGAAAGATAGTTACAATGGTTCCACATGGTGCAGAGTGTTTTGGCATTTTTTTAGAACCTTGAAGCAAATGGTAAGCCAGTATACAGCATAAAATAATTTATGAAAACTATTGTATGATTCACCCGTGTATGATTTTGGGTCTGGGTATGGATTCAGTAGCGTTTCTGAAGCTTGGCACTTACGGGAACTCAGTTGAATTACTTTGTATGATAGGCCTGCTTCACACAAAATAAAGGGTAATTTATAAGTGTTCAAATGATTTTATTCCTTGATTCTTTACTGAACTGAAACTGAAAGTGCTGAAGACTGGCACGTGGGATACACAAAAATACTTAGCCATTTAATGATAGTAGTGTGGGTTTCATTCCATTTGAAGCATCACAACTAAAGTTACAACAAAGCAAAATACAATTAATCGTGTAGTTATATTTTTTGAGTTCAATTTAAAAAGCGAAAACTGACTTCGACTGTTATAGACAATGTTACTGTTTTTATTTTATTTTTATATAAAGATCTCTTTATATTGTGTTAAGAAAAAAGTATAAAGTTAGCAAAAACGTATACAACATACAAATTAGTGCAACCTAAAAACATAGTAGTCATATGAATAAAGTGGTACGCAACTATAATATAAGGGGATCTTCTAGGTTAATATACACAGAAATTGAATAAAATATAAGACTGTTAAAACATTATAGAGACCCAAGACATTTTCTCACTAGTTTTACTTTAGGTCAGTTTCACTAATCACTTAGATATCAACCTCAAAAATCTCATGATAAATCTTTAAACCAATCTCGTATCCACAAGTGGAAGATTTGGGTTCAAAAAACAAAAATGTATGCTTTTTTTGTTCTTAGAGAAGTATATGTGATTTAGCATCTTTTTCTGTAGAATGTATATGCTTTATGTATATATGTATACCTTTAGGTATATATTGCAGAATATATATTTTCTTCTATTAACTCCTTGTTCATATTAATTCTATTTTTAATATGCAAAAATATTCCAGTATGCTGGGAGATATATGCAGAACAGACTACCAGTTCTATTCTGAGTGCTCATTATCACTAATCATTGACTTACACACCACCTGATTATTATAAAAAAAAGTCTGTTAACATCTAACCTACTGGTGAAAACCACATATTGTAAAATCAGCATAACAATAACAGTCAATGCAAGCATATAATCAAAAACTCAACAAAAAATCAAAATCATTTTTTAATACAACTTTTTTAACAATTCATGACCTTTAGTAAATAAAAATACTAGAAATTAAAAACATAATGCTTTCTTTTTCATAATTAATAATGAGATCAATCTCTCTTTGCTTCTTTTACAATGAAAATCATATTTTGTCCTCTCAACTCTGGCTAATGTAAATGATACTGGTTAGGAAAATGATAAAGCGGATTGTGTTGTGCCTTTACTGTATTAAATATGTTTTGTTATTCACACTTCTTCCCTGCCTGCTTCCCATGCATACAGCTGTCTTGTAAGTCAAATGGAAACAAAGCTGATGAACATCCAATGAAAGAAGCCATACATAATCGAAACAGCATATGGTGGGAATGAAGAACATCTTTTCTTTTGTTGACTTTTTTCTTTTGTCTTTTTGTATTTCTTTCTGTTATTCTACTTTTCTGCCCCTGAAACACAGCTAATTACAAAAAGTTGGAACTGGTAGCTAGATATCTTTAAGGGCTTTGCTTTTCAGAAGGAACAAAAGAGACAAACTAAGGACATGGTCTGAATCTTACAAAAAGAAAAAGAAAAAAAATCATCTAATGAGGATGTAGCAATAAGTGCTAGCAAAAAAAGCTGACATAAAAAAGGGCTCCTAAACAGCAATGTTTAAATGGACAGGCTTTAGAAAATCCTAATATATGAAAGATAAAATTTAAACTGAAATTGTATTTTTGCATTTGCTTGTTACTCTTTATATTAATTATGTAATATAAATGTATCCTGTACGAGTTGATCTAAATGTTGCTTTTACTTAGGCTTCATATATACTGGCTTTAAAAGAGGACACTTGGTCAAATTCCTAAAACTTGCTGCCTAAATGCTGATCTGGAACAGTATATGGAACCAAATAGTTCACTATGTACAAACAGCTAAATTACGTATTTGCAGTATGTCAAATTAAACCCGGCAATTAGAACTTTTTTGCTGACAATGTATGCAAAAGTGACATGACTTTCTTTTGCAGGATTTCTCCATTATATAATCTACTCAAATAATAACCAAAGTCTCACTGGAGTTGTATGCATGTCTGCATCAAGTTCTGTGCTTATGAGACCTTAATGTAAATAAAATATATGTACTGTATATATTAAAGCCTTCTAAACAATGGGCCAGATAAAATGCCAAACTGTATCCAGTGGGATTAGAAAATTTGTGGGTTAGTGGTCAGTGAAAGTAAGCAATGCCGAAGGTTTTAAGAGCAATGTAGTAAAAAAAGCCCAAAGTCTGTGGATAGTGGGAAGAGGAAAAATGTCCCATTTGTTGTGTCAGTGGAAGAAAGAGCGCTCCTATCATTGGAATCACTGGGAGAAGTAGTGCCCCATTGTTGATATTAGTGGGAGGAATAGCGCTCCATCATCATTGGTATTAAGGGGAAGATTAGTGATTATTTTTGGTGTAAATACTCCATTGCTGGTGCCAATAGGAAGAATTGTGCCACATCATCAGTGCCAGTGGGAGGAATATTGGTGGTATTGAAAATATTTGTACTACATCATTGATATCAGTGGTGGGGGGGGTTAATACCCAATAACTCATGTCAGTGGAAGGAATAAAGCCCCATTACTGGTGTCAATAAGAAGAATAGAGTAGAATTCTATCAAAGGTATATATATATGCTGGGGTGGCGTGGGACCCGATGGAAGAAAACTCCTGGTGGATAGACTGATCTGCGGGATTAAAGGTAAGTGTATTTGTATTTTTTGGGGGGTTACTTCCACTTTCATAACAATATCATATAAAAAAAATTTTAAACTAGCATTTCTGCTACTGAAATTTTGCAAATCACATAAACAATGAATACACTATGATAGTACTTTCCTTTAATCTGATCTTTCCACTCGGAGACAAATTACATAAATTAAATCTTATTAATTTTTAACATCTCAAACCTGAGAATAAAAATGATATTGTGACACAAGAAGGATCAAAAATAGTTTCAGGTTGACAATGCTATGGTTAGGATGGGGTTTTCATGCTGTCGTATCTGGCATTTATAGGAAAAAGAAATTGAACAGAATGGATTTCTGTAAATGATGCATTTATCTAAAGTGGCTCCATTCAATCAGTTGCATGTTTGTTTAAAACGATTTCAGTGTTTTCCATCAAGTCCTGATGCTTTTCACAAAGCTGCTTTAAAAAAAGGCCGTTGTCCCCTTAGTCATTGCTGACACTGGAGCCCCAGTGGGACACACATTACTTCCTTCTTGTTTCTGTATATTTTCTGTCACTGTTAATTCCGTTTTGTGGCTTATCCTTCTGTGACTGAGCATTACCAAGTGTTTCACGGCTCTCTGCATTAGTCTATAAACTAGTTAGAGCAGAGAGTAAACGATACATATAGCTATCAGTGCACACGGTTCAAAGCCAGGTCAATATTCTCCAGGCTGCAGTCGATAGAAGATATAGACCTACACAATGTCAGCCATATTGATTTGAAAAAGGTTACTTTGTCTTTGTCACTCTGTGTGTTACAGAACTAACTTTGATTTCCCGGGTAATAACTAAGTCCAATATTAAACATGAAAAGAAAGTGTTCCTAAACACTGAACCTTTATGGATTTTTATCTGTAAATATGAAACTCTCTTCAGCCTTAACATGCAACACTGCTTCTTACATCTTGCATCTATTAGGCCAATACTTAGTCTTGTACTATGCTTACCACTAAATCTCCAGTAAGAAAAAAAAAAAAAAAATGATCATAGAAGTCTAGATGCAGGGAATAACACAACTGACTATCAAAAAGTACTTTAATGCTACATCTAATTAGTGGAAGAAGTTAGCGGCTTCAGACATACAAAAATACTGCGGCTGGACTTAGACGATGTTAAGGATTTCTCTTAACATAAACAATGTTGGCTGCGTTCTCAGGGCATTGCCTACTTTGGTATGATAGGCTAGCCTATCATTGATTCATGAGCATGTGTGCAGGAAATTAAAATTTCCATTGTCCTTATCAAAGACAGGCCTTCCACATCAGTACATGCACCTTTCATTTCATGCTTTACATTGAAGAGATGTGTTTCCTTTTCCTATAAAAGCAGATCACCCTAATGTCTTCTAAAACTACTCACAGACATTCTGGCATTAACAAAAAAAATGATACTTCTATACACATGCATACTCTGAGAAAGTATGTTATGACTGTAAAAGAGGACTAAGGGCAGAG
Source organism: Pyxicephalus adspersus (assembly GCF_032062135.1). Taxonomy (NCBI): domain Eukaryota; kingdom Metazoa; phylum Chordata; class Amphibia; order Anura; family Pyxicephalidae; genus Pyxicephalus; species Pyxicephalus adspersus. The sequence continues at coordinate 107,075,639 of NC_092862.1, read as the reverse complement.
TACAAACCAATATCATGTATTTATATATAATAAATATATTATGCAATTCCACACTCATGTTGTTTAGCATCTCTCAGAGGAAATTACAATATAAAGAACAGCCTGGAACAGCCAAGTCAAAGGAGGTGGGCATAAAGCAGCCATGACCAGGGGGCTAGGGGGAGCAAAGAGTAGATAGTATAAAAGGAAGTTTTTCATAGCCTAATGGAAGTTAGGGGATAGGCTGGAAGTTTGAAAAGGGGGAGGACAAAGTAGGGGTTCAAAGTGGGAGGAAGTAAGGGGAAGTAAAGGAAGGCTAGGGATAGAGAGCTTCCCTCCTACCTGCCCTATTTCATAGATGAGGGTTAGATGTTAGGTAGTGCTTGGGGTCCTCGGAAGACATCTTTAAATAGGTGTGGCAGAAGGAAGAACCAACAAAGTTGTGGGACTTCCAAAAGGTTACGGTAATTAGAACTACCTTTAAGTTGACTTTTAAGGAGGGGCGGCAAGTAGTGTAGTTATTCTTGACCCGGTAGGCTTTGCGCTCAGAACAAAAAGTGATGGTTTTTATTATTAATTATTAATAATACACATTATTTATATAGCGCCAACATATTACAAAGTTGCAAAGCATACTGCAAAGTTCACTAACCCATTAGCAACAAGAATATTTAACATACTAAACAAGGTTGTCAGTCTCCCAAATTGTTGGTTAAACAGTATGTTGATTGTTTAGTACTCATTTATCAACATCCACATAACCTAGTATTCTACAGGAAAAATGGATTCTGCTATCCTGTGAAGATGGTAGGGGAAATGAGGTCACCCACCTCAGAGATTACCAAAAGAGCCTGCAGCTCAGGGATGTTGCAGCTAAATCCTGATTGTCCCTATATATTTACTATGACCACATGGTCCTGGGAACATTGTAATTATTCGTACATTCTAGCACCTTTTCTTTTTGACAGGCTGGTGAGAACCACAGGAGACCCAGGGTCTTTAGCTTCTAATACAGGAGGTGGTAGATTCTGGTGTGAAGGAAAATTAGAAGATATGGAAACACTATGGAGCATCATAATGGATTCTGTCCTAGGGTGAATTTTCAATGAAATAGAGGAAACCCAGGCTTAAAAGCTGGCTTTAAAATTTAAATGTATTACATACTGGCTCCCTATAAACAAGTGTCCATATAGGTAAAATATAAAATGACTATCCAACTGTATATTTTTCTATTTAATATTTTACATAGCTGACTTTTACATAAAAGACAGAGAGATAGGTAAAGCAATACTGCATTTTATTTTTTTCATGTAGTTGAGATGTCCGTCAAAATCTTTTGACTTCCCAAAATTTTTCCAAATCTTTCTATTTATTTTGATTCCTAGGATTTGTAATACAGGGGGGAAACATATTAGCTAAAACCGATCTGGGAATGTCACATGCCTTATCTTAAATATGCACCTGGTATGCTGGTATACCTGATGGTGATCTTTAAGTGCTGACAGTTCTAAAAAAGTGGGGTTTTCCTAAATTACCATTTTGATTCTTTAAACCTCCATAGGTATATATAAATTTTGGCTAAATAGAATGTATATTATTTTGTACATGTTCGGATCAAAACTAAGGATTGAAAAATACATACCCATAGTAGTCTGGGATTTCTTTGTCATATATTTAATGTTTACAGTTGTAAATCAATATATTTTATATATATATATATATATATATATATATATATATATATATATATATTTTTTTAATTTATTTATTTATTTATTTTTTTATCGGTAGAAACTGATATAGAAACAATGGTAGGGGTGCAGGGACCTGGATTGATACTTAGTAGGAACCCCCATTTTTGAATTTCTCAGATCCTTAGTTTGTCTAAAACCATGCTTGGTTGGCTATAGGGAACTTCAAACTTAACTGCATTTATTTGCTGAGAGTTATGCTATTCTACTGAATACCGTTATGTGTTTATCTATAATTCTACTTTTGTTACAAGATTACCAACCTTCTTCGTGATATCAGCCTTCTCCATGCAAATGGATAGTCCAAAAACCTGTAGAACCATAATAGAATAAGCCTAATACATGTGTAATTATTTGATTTTGCAGGTCCACCAAAGTTATCTTTTAAGTCATTATAATAAATGCTAAAGTTCAGTTAATGGCCTTTCACAAATCTGTCCCACTTTTAATTTTTTTTAATTCACTGTTCTAGAAAATATGTCGATTTTTAGAAATTAAGCTAATGTCTCCCAGCTGCGGAGAAAAAGTGTGAACAGCTCTGTCAAATGAGCTACCCCGACCTTCTCTGTGTAGATAGGAACTTGTAGTCTGCTAGTCACTTCACATTTACGATTACAGCAGCTGTGATGTAGATGAAATTTTCTTGCCTATAGGACAGATTTCCGTGAGCAGTAGAAAGCAGGTCTTTCTGCTACTTGGACAAAATGGGTTTATTCACAGGATTTTGTTGCTGGTGAAAAAATAAGGATTGCTGACAGAATACCAGGGATACATACATACTTATCTATGGCCTTAAGGATGCTAATTGAACTAGTAGCAATCCACTGGGATGTATTCTGCATCTTGTCATGTTTCAAATATAAAGAAATAAAATATTAAGTGTGAACTTGCTCAAGGTCATGTCCTTTAATTGCACGGATTCCTCTAAGGCTCTTGGCAAGATTTAAAATGGATACATGGACCCTTTTGTTATAAGAATTAATCATTTTTATACTATTACAGATTGTGCATTATGCTTATCGGATAGAATCAAATGTTATATGAAACAATATATTGAAAGAATTATTATCTGAATTTTACAAGGAATCTAAAACTATTGGTTCTTACACCCCTGTTGTTTTTCTACCTATATTTTAGATCTCATCTGCTGCATACAGCTAAATAGATGCAATATATAAGATACATATTTTTGGGGGGACAGTCTTTTAAATAATAAAAGTTTGGCCAGTTCATCATTATTTCATTATTTTTTTTTCCTTCTGCTTCTACAGGTCAGCCCAGTTTTACTTTCAATATGTTAATTGATTCTTTATTACTGTTGTATCTGGGACTGCCCAGCTATCTGGAAAACATATTACTGGTAATATATACAGTATGGGTCCAAATGTATTCACATGTTTTGAAAACTTAAAGTAGTGCTGAATTTTTTCAAGAGAGGCATAGATTTGCCAAATTGACAGGTCAATCACAATTTTTAATGAAATCACAAAGCAGCTAAAAGGATCTAAAATTATGGTTTTAGAATAGCCAAAAGAAGATGGGATTAAAATTGCTATGATCAAATGTGGCAGAAAAATTCAATCTGAATTTTGACCAAATCACCATAGCTTTTCTTCAATCAAATTTGACCAAAGCACCATAGCTTTTCCTATGTCAGAACCTTGTTTTTGGCCTTTCAGTAAACAGTAATAAAGCTATACATTTATTGGTCTCTATCAACTTCACAAATCAACCAAATTTTGCTGGCAAATTTAAATATTACTATTTTTTAACCTTGCTGTGGAATTTAACTTTGAAAGTTTATCCAAACTGTCATTTATGTCTTGTGTGTTTGCTTGTTAGTTTTATTTTTTGGCTGAGCGTCCATACCTAAAACTATAATGACCAAAGGTAGGGATAACATTGTAGGCTGACTGGTCTGCAAAGTAATCCAAATCAGAAGATTTCCATTAATGTAATGACATTTAAAGGACTGCAGACTCTGACACACACAACTATTTTACCAGGCACATAAAGAAATAAAAAAACACCATATCCACAGACAGGCAACCAATATGTGTATGGCAGTCTGGCTTCCCTAACTTAAAGAAGTCTTTAAGAACGTAGTATTAGCATTCAAAGGGGTGATTGTAAGACTAAGCATGATACAAACACAAAGCCTTATATTTCAGCAGGGCTCGAGTTAAAAGATATATCAGCTGGTTGTCTTGTCCATCTGTCCACTTAATTCCAAAAAAAGATGCATGTGAATTCAGGGGCACTGCTTGGCTATCACATTAAACCTAAACAATTATGTTCATAGTGGGGGTCCACTGCAGAAACCTTTGTGGTTGAGGTATTCAAAGCCAAACTCCAGGCTTATATAAAAATACAAAATGCAGTTATGTAGCTGTTAAAATGTTATTAGCTGTGTTTTAAATGCAACTAGTTTAATGCTTCACTAGTTAACATTAGGGTCAGGTTTAGGGTGGGTCAGTACTCATTAGGCTCTGCTGAATATACATGTGCTGGCAAAGAACTTGCTAACATCATGAGAAGGATGACCTAAACAGCCTGTTGTTGCTCTTTCATTGTTGACTCAGACTTAAATCTGGAAGCTGAGCAAGCTGCCTTGGTTTCCTATATATATATATATATATATATATATATATATATATATATATATATAACTAGAAAGGTTTAAAAATACTAAAAAAGGTAAAAATCTAAAATTATTTAGATCCAATGACCAGTACAAAGCAACACACAAAGACGAAAATTAAGCCAAATGGAGAAGCCATGTGTACAAAGCTAATAACAACCCATAATTCAATAGCTGGTAGACTACCTTTAACAGCAATAACTGGAAGTATTTGTTTTCTGTATGACTTTATCGTTCTCTGACATTATTGTAGAGGAACTTTGGCCCACACTTCTTTAGAACATTGCTTCAGTTCATTGAGGTTTCCAGGCATTCATTTATGCACAGTTCTCCTAGGGTCCCACCACAGCATTTTATGTCAGTTTAAGTCTGGACTTTGATTGGTTTGATTTCACCAAACATGGGACTGTGCATTATGGCCAAACATCTTCACTCACATCTTCACTGGTTTTGTCTGTCCAAAGAACAATTGTTCGAGAAGACTTGCGGTTTGTTCAAATGTCACTCTCAAATCTAAGCCATACCGACATGTCCAGGCCTGTAGAGTCTGAGATGCAACTTTTTTTTGCAATTTCTTTTGCAAGAGATACATGGTCTGACTTGGGTAAGTTTGCTTGGGTGTCCACGCCTAGAATATTTGGAGAATGTCCTAAATGTTTTCCACTTGTGAAAAATGTTATCACTATTAGACTATGGATTGCTCTGACCAGCCAAAACTGCTTTTTTATAAACTGGTCATGTTTGCTAATGATTTATTAATAAAGTGCAGTTAATTAGCAGTACTTGGCTGTTCCTAACCATCTTAATTCAAATGAAAGCAGTGCACTTCATTTTTCAAACACCACTTTTGCATTTAGATGTAGCCTTTGTTAAATAAAACACCACACAGTAGGATATCTCATGTGATGTTCATATGAGTTTGTATTGTAATTTTAGAACCTGCTCAGGACCACATGATATTTTTTTATATCCTGATATGCAAAACCTTAGAATTAAAAGAGGTTTACTGTATTTTTCTCCTGACTGCATGTATAGCCACTGCTATCTAACAGGACCATTAGTTTGGATCAAATTACAAATCTTTTGTGAATTAAAGAGGCTCCAAACATTACGTTCTGCTTTAAGGTTGTATATAGATTACTACACAGAATTAAAACCTGCAACAAATTTACCCTGAAAATTAAAAAAAATATAAATATATTTTTGAACATTTTTAATTTTTAACATTTATCTTTTTAGAATGAAATAGAAAAGGCCCATTAGGGTTGCTTTAGGTTCGGACATTTCTCAAATTGAACAGTGAAGTTCAATAGGTTCAACAATAAATGTTAGACATATTAGTTTGCTCAGATAAAACCTTCCATCTAACCTATCACATGCACAAAATTCAATGTGAAGTAAGAACTTTTCTTACATGTCCCTGAGTCAACATTTAGTACAGATTAGTTAGACTTCATTGATTATGGATATACATAATTATGGATAACTAGTGTATGGAATCACAGACACCATTAGATATTACAGGCAGGAGCCATAAATTCTGTACAACATTCACTAAACAACAAATAAAGATCTGACCCTGCAGTCTTGCTGCCATGTAAATGACCAGATATGTCTTGTAATATTTATATACCCAAAGACTTACTTAGTACATGAAAAAAAAAACAGATACTATGTCTGTCATCAACCATATAGTGCATGGGCCTGCTTAATTGAATGTAAATTGAATGGATGAGTTGTTCTCTTATTACATATTTACATAATATATTTATATTTTTTGCTTACACAAGCTTTCCCTAATTCACAAGGCTAGAAAAACATATGGGTTGATTTACTAAGGATCATAGGATATTCAATTAGGGATTTAGTAATTTTCCCCTTAGTTTAGTGAACAAAGTAAAATTAATTTGGTTATAAAAATTGTGCAAGAATTCATTATTTACACATCCTTGCATACATTTGAGTATTATTTGAGAAATGTAACCCAAAGAGATAATTCACTTTGCTAAGTGAACAGACTAAAATTCTTTAGCAAATCAACATCAATGGCAAGAAAAGAAGTAATATAGATTCTAGTAAACAAATAATAGGTACTAATTGGGTAAGTAAACAATATTGTGACAACGGTATTTCAGACACAGACACACTAGAGAACAAAGTGGCAAACAAGCACACAAAAAACAATACTTGGGAAGCATAACCAAGTGCAATCAGGAGGTCAGTATGGTAAAAAAGAGCAAAAGGGCAAAGCAGAGGTGTGAGAAAAGAGCACAAAAGAAAAACATTTACAACTGCAGGAAAAAAAGGTAACAAAAGAGCAGCAGTATATAAGCAAAACAATTAAAAACACTGAAAGACATAAACCAAACAAGAAGATACAAGGCTTAACAAGGTTACATGATGAAATTCTAACAGAATGAGTAGGGACCATACTGGCAAGACACTCAGGCAAAACACCGCAAGATAGCTGGAAAAACACAAGCAGGACTCAATCCAGTTCTCACAGGCTGGTACAAAGAAAAGAGAATCATAGGGAGATCCAAAACTTTGATGCAGATATCTACCTACTTCTGAAGATAAAACAAACATTTATTTTGCTAGGGTCACAAGAAAAAAAAAAAATAGGCAATTTGGGTTTTGAAGGAAGGATGTGATAATCAATTCAGCATCATTTCTGAAGTTGAAGAGATTTTTAAAGCTTCTATCCAGGAAAAAGGGAATTTAGCACAGACACATTGCAGAAGGTATGTATTTTAGTATATTTCTCAACTATATCTCAGTTGTATTTCCAAGTATGTTTTTTGCCCAAAAAGTAGAAAATACACTTTCTATTAAAAAAAATGTTATATTATACAGAATATTTACCATATTGGTAGGAGTGGAGTGTTGTACCTTGATACCATCAATTAATGCAGAAAGTTTGGAGTGATACCGTTTTTGGCTAACAAATTATTAAAGTTGCACTGGAATTTAATAGGTTCTATTAAAGCGGGCCAATACTGACGTTATCTGTTGTGGCTCAGCTTTTGCAATGCACATTAGCTTGTTAGAAAGTGCTCATTTTTTTACTGTTGAAGAGCCACAACATAACTAAATAGGAAATTTTGGTTTTAACCCCTCACTCATAATGATGCGCTTAGGTGACTCATCCCTGCTCATTCAAAGCTCAATATTAGTATTTGTAAAGCAGGGGTGTCAAACTCAAATACACAGAGGGACAAAATTAAAAACTTAGACAAAGTCGCGGACCAACCTTGAAATTTATTGAAAACATTGAGGAAATTTTTCCTTCTCATTAGGTATAAATATGGAAACAAGGAGGTGTTTTCATATGGAAACAAGGAGGTGTTGCTTCACATTTAATCTGGAACAAGTTTAAATTAGAGAAAGAAGCATAAATTGTTTACATTTTATTTAAGAAAAAATCTTATGCCTCTTTCTCTGTTTGTAGACTACTGAGTGAAGTTTCAATGGTAGCCTTTTTGCACAGGCTAACAATATTAATAACAATATTCTTCTATGAAAATCCAACCATTCAAGTATATGCCTTGGAGTAGCAGGGAAAAGTACAGCTGGGGGGAGTGCTGGAAATGCCAGACGCGGCCAATGCAAGGCTAAATCTTATGAGTGGCCTCCTACTAAATTCCCTCTTTATTGAAATAGCATCTCTACTAAAATTCCTGGAGTTATTTGGGTCTATAAAACAGTCCAATGCGGGGCCACGCATAGGCAGAGAGCCCGCTGGTCTATAAGACGCTAGTGATGCGGGGAATTGTAGTAGCGGCACTATTTCAATGCAGCAGCGGGCCAGCTGCAGTTCATATTTAGGATTCCCTTGGGGGCCAAATAATTGATGTTGGGGGCCAGATTTGGCCCCAAGGCCAGAGTTTGTCACCCCTGCTGTAAAGTTTGCCACAGATACACGCTCAGGCAAAAGTCCTGATAGCTGTGCGCATATGTGCAGGAAATAAGTACACATCACAGCTGAAGGCACACTCTGTCATGGGAATTGGCAGAGGAAAAACCATCTACCCAGAACAAAGATGTTGGAGCTGGGACTCAGAAAAGTATGCACAGCAAACATTCCATGTATGAAAAATAGTTAACTTTTTCTAAGTGCTTGTAGCCACCGTTTTTGCTCCGGAGTCTTTCTTTTGCCCATTGGGTGGCCACTTATGTCCTCGACATCTAAGTCTAGAAAGGAGTAGGGTTAGGATAGGATATAGGGAGCTATATCACTGTCTGAGGTTATGCATTTTGCCTTTACCCCATGACCCAGTGACAACATTTTTACTGGAACAAAAAGGAAGAGAAAATCTCCAGTAGGGACACAGGTAATCATAAGAGCTGAAGGGGGAGGGAGCAATCTTTCCCTACTTATTTCCTGTGCTCAAGATAGGATTGTTTTGGCACAAGATAGGATTAAGTCCACCATCTGACTCTGAGGCCCTCTTTACACCTATGCATTTTATGATATGTTACTGCAACACACCTCAATTTTTGAGGTTTATTGTACTGCTTTAGAATATCACTCCAATGCTTCCTACTAGAGGTGTCAAAAGATTTGCACTTTAATTACTCCCATTTTAAATCTATAGACTGCCTTAACTTGACACACACAACAAATTAAATATAACACCACCAAAAATTACAGGCATGAAAGTTTATCCCTATATAGGTTTCCTTTTTCTAATTAATTTTGGGCACCAATTTACAGATTTACTTACATAGAACAAAGGTAACAATGCCATAGCAAGAAATACCTATGCTTAAAAAGTTGGACTGAAAAAAATAATTTATACTTCTTCCTACCTTATTGATATTATAAATTGAATCCATCCTGGGGAATTACTGACTACTCACAGAGACATGTCAAATATTGTGGAGTGTGTAGGAACAAAATCTTGAATCGAATTCCATCTATCCCAATCAACTTTGAATTTAGAAGAATAAGACTTAAAACATGCCAAATTCTAAATTGTTTCATTATCCCGAATACAGAAAATAAAAATTTGTCCAGTGTACAGATGGATACATTTTATTAGTTGTGTTTGACTGGATTCCAACACTTTGTAATTCACTGCTTCACATCACACTGGTTTTCATTCAGATGTCACAGAAAATGAAAAAAGTGCCTAGGTATTAGTTTTCCTTGTTCAGGCATCCCAAATGATATCCATGTTGCCGGTAAAAGGGACACCTTCCCACAACTACACTAAACAAATTTCTCTGGATTATAATTGGAGAACAATCATGCTTCAAAGTCATCCACAAAATCTGTTTATCTGTGGATGGCTTTAGAAATCAAATATGTTAACTTTTATGTTAGTTTCATTTAGCTTCCAAAAGCTGCTCATCTTTTGTTAATATTTAAATTAAAAAAGCTCAAATTTTATGAACGGTTATAAAGCAGTAAATGTGACATTTACCAAACATTAACTGCAGGTGAATCAGTCACTGCAATTTCATGCACTAGGAAGAAAAACCTGCACTGAATGTTTGGTAAATGTCACATTCACTGCTTTGTAAATGTACCCCTAACCAATATTTCTATGCACTAACAACTTTATCTGTCCCTTGTGCATATTTTATGGAAAACTTTAGAGAGATAATTTGTTTAATAAACCGTTAACATAATTAGGAAATCCATCTGACTAATTCATCTGTTAATAAAACACAATATTCTTTTAAACAGAAAAAAGTGCTCACAATAATATTTTGTCATTTTTGGGTTAACTTTCCAATCCACTTGACTAAATGCTTTTCACATTTTAGCGTTTGCTAGTCTAAATTCATTCTTTTTACATATCTTTTAATTTGCTTTGGTTTACAGATTATATCAAATTTAATCAGATTATGGTCACTTGACCCCTGGGGCTCCACTTTAATTTGCTTCCACATTCTACGATGTTGGTTAACCAGATGTAGACATGAAATGTTCCTGGCAGGGTTCCTTACACATTAGTTCGAAAAACCATCATCTGCTATATCCATCAGCCCAATCATATCTTCATGATTACATGGAAGAATAGAAAGAAAATCAATGCGGCCAGAACACATTTGCACTATCACGTCTGTTTGGGCAAAAAATAAAAAGATTGCCATGACTATCTTTCTTGAGGTTATCACACAATATGAAGTATATTTTACAATTTTGTTTTAATTAATATATAATTAATTCATGCATTCATTACTATTTATTGGTTATTTGTGTTTTATATTTTAATTTTTACTATTGCAAACATTTAAACTCTTTTTATAATTTTTGTAATGTAACCCCCAAGTAAAACCACAAATACTTGATTAGTAAATTGTAATTTTTACAAAATATTTTGTTAAAAATAAATGAATTAAAATTTAAAAAACATAAAGATAAAAATCGTGCCTACAAAGTACTGTACATTTACCATGTAAGTGATTAAGGCAAAACAAAGTGGAGCTATTACTTATACTTTAGGTAGATATTTTTACTTTAAAATAAATTAAGATGTAAAGTCAATTATAACGAATGATTGTATCTAGCAACAAAAATTGAACATATATACATGGCCTTAGCCTTTTATTTGTTATCTTGAACTACAGCAACAATTCAAAGTCACGAAAGGTGTCCTTCATCAGACATTTGTTTGTGTGCTGATGACACTTCTTTTGATATACTGAATTACTGCACAATAGCCCAATCCATTGTAGGGTCATTTCACCACCCTTTCTAGGATAAATGTTGACAGGTTTTGTTCACTTCATGACTGCTTTTCTCCCTACGAGAGCTACTATTTTATCTTTAGTTTAAACAATTTATACATTTTGTCATTGTATCTAGTAGGTTTACCATTTATTCACTTATAAAGACCCTGAGGAAGCCTAAACTGTGAAATGTGCTGGAAATACGAGACTATTTGGCTTTACTACTCCATTACCATTACTTCAACTTCTCTGTCGTCCCTCATAATGGGTTTCAAGATAAGATTAGGATAACTGTGTAGAGCATAGTCTGATTTACCCACTGTCACTGTGGTAGTACCTATCTGACCTGGTAAAAAAATACTCCCCTAGCCCCTCCCCCAATGAACTTCTAATGACTTCCTCACTCATAACTTTCTCACATGCACGACTGCAAGACTTTTCTAGAGCTGCCCCAACTCTCTGGAATGGACTTCCTCGTCCGATTCAGCTTGCTCCTACCTTCTGCTCATTTAAAAGAGCACTTAAAGCCCATCTTTTCAAACTTGACTACCCATCTTCTTCTGTCTTCTAAAACCCTCACTACTTCCCATTCATCCATGTCTCCCCCTCTTTAATGTGAAACTTCCCCCACCTCCTAGATTTTAGGCTGTTCTGGGCAAGGTCCTCTTCTCCACCTGTGTCACTATCTGTAAATGTCTGTCATTTGTTACTCCTATTTAATGTACAGCGCTGCATAATATGTTGGTGCTATATAAATCCTGGTAAATAATAATAATAATAATAATATGAAAAATAATAGTACCCACTGTGGGCTACATACATTTTTGAATGGCTGTAATGATATGGTTTATACCCAATGTATAAATATAACATATTGAATTGTAACCAATGATGGTTTATTGGTTTTCTAAAGTCATTGCCACAAAAAAATGGTATAAATGGGCTCCTTCTTTCTGACCTAATAGTTTCTTATATAGAGAGAGAAATGTCAATGTCTGGTGCCAACCCATTGAATTAGGTATGAAGTATAAAAAAAAACAGAAAAAGGAATAAAGCATTAAATAAATTAAAGTGTTTTAACCTCCCCAGCGGTAACCCCGAGTGTGACTCCGGGTAGAAAAAAGATGCTGCAAGTGGTAACCCCGAGGGTGTCGGAGTAGGTCAACCTATGGGAAAAGATAGTAAATAAAGCGCGGTCCTCCTTCGCAATCCTCGTCTTCTTTCTTCCTCCGGCTGGCTTCCTCTGCACTCAATGAGTCACCGGGAAGTTCCCGTTAATGTCCGTGTGCGTGGGCATTCCGTTAAGGGCAGGGTGGGAAATTCAAATCTATTTGTATTGCATTCAATACAAAATAACTGTATTGAATGCAATACAGTAGATTTATATGGGTAAAAGCAGTAAAATTGGCTTTCATGAACATTTATTTTACAGTATAATATAAAAGTATAAGTATAATATTTATTTTTTAAAAAAATTTAAATAATAATTCATTTTTGACATGATTTTGTGTTTCAAACTTTATTATACTCATACTATTATATTATACTGTAAAATAAATTTCCATGAAAAACTATGTACCGCTTTTAGACATATAAATCCAGACAGAAATTACCTCCCCACTAGGTTAAACTGATGTCACACTTCATCATTAGATTTTTACATAAATATTATAATGCTCATTAAGGAAATAGTCATAACCAGTATTGCAGTACAACTTTACTGCAACCAAGAGGGAAAATTTAAATCAAGGTACACAATTTTACTGTCTCATAATCTCTTTTATTGAACTTGAATAGCATCACCTTGTTCTAAGACAGGATCAATAAATGACCTTCAAAATACTACAAAACTCAAGGCTGAATACAAACAAATCAAGGTTATTCATAGTATAAAAGTAACCAATATACTGTATTTTTTTTGAGTGTGACAGACGCATTTGGAGAAACAGTTGTCTTTAGTCACAGTGAGAGAGAAATGCATTTATCACTGCAAGACAAACACACATGCCATAGTATACCATACAAAGCTGTGCATAGCCTCTGAGCTAGCTTGGGGTCACCATGACATTTTCATCACTTTATCATCATTCATGTTGACAGGCCCTTTATTAATGTAAGGGAAAGATGACTAGACGTGGTTGTAAGTTATCTGTCCTCTGTTTGTTTTGAAGTAACCATTTTACTGGTTCGGGCAGTAAAAATTTTACCCTATTATACAAGAACATTATATTTTTTACCTTTACAAAAGCATACAAAACTTAAAAACAAGGACAGAAAATAACCAACGATGGGTGCAATAATAACTATGTTTATCTAAGCACAACAAAAAAGTGATTGAAGTGATATTGCATCTTGCCAGTCCTTAGATGTGGTGGCAACCAGTATGTTTGCCCTAATCAGAACTAATAACACTCTCTCCAATTCCACAATAAGCTTTTTGTGAACTGGTACCCAAAACTGGACTGCATATTCCAGGTGAGGTCTGACCAATGCTTTGTAATCAATTAGGCTCATTTAATTTTACTTAGCTTTTCGGGGCAATTTGCTAGAGGGGAAAAGGGCTTAGTGGGGATAGACATTTCCTGACACTATATAAATTATTCTTTATTTAATCTACTGCTGTGTGTTAGAAAAATAAAAATGTATGCAGCTCCTTGCATTCAAGGACTGTAGATAGAGACCCCTGACCTACAGATACAGTCCACACCTAGGTCCTGATTTATCAAAGCTCTCAAAGACTGGAGAAGGTAGACTACCTTGGGTGAACATTGGTGATACAGCAAACCCTAAATGGATGTGGTCCAGGATGGAAAACATTAGCCAAAAAATAGGAAATGGTTTAAGAAATCCATTCAAGGTTCATAACAGAGTGAGGAGAAGTTAAGTTAATTTAAAAAAGTGTGATCAGGCTTGTAAATGTATTTTATACAGGGACATTGTCTGTATATTAGCAGTAAACAAGCTTCTTTTTTTTTACATTTCAACTTTTAAGTTCTGCTTTTACACTAGGAATAAATTTTTAAAATGTAAAAACAAAATGTTCCAGAGACAAAAGGGATAAAACACAATAGTAAATTTTGAAAATAAAACATTTTATTGATGGCATAAACTTTTTCCAATTGTACATTGATACAAGAAAGAATTATACTATAATAAATATAATAAAGGAATTAATTTTACTTACAAGACATTTTCCATATCAGGTAATTCAAAGTGGTGATTTGACAATACAATTTTTTTTTAAAATAAAGTGGGTAACAACAGTGTTATTAATTACAATATACTTATAAAGCAAGTTATCATATATATTAAAGCAGGCCCCTCGATGGCTCTGGTCTTCTTTCTTCGTTACCCGACCCAACACTGCGCAGGTTTGAGATCTGGTGACACTGTGAAGGATGAAACAAAAAAAGAGACGATCTCACTCGCATGTGTGAGATCGGCATTTCTTTGCCCTCGGAGGAAAAATGCCCGGAAGGCTCTGGCTACCAAAGCTTTTCGGGATGTTTGACATAGGTATCCCGGGAGGCTCTCCACTCCTATTAAGTCTTGATCACCAGGGCTATCAAGACTTAAAGGGGCGGTGCTGCACCCTTTTTTTTAAAAAAAAAAATCAACATTTTTACTGTATTTAGAAGGGTTGTATACCCTTTTATGTAAAGTAGAAATGTTGAGTTTAGGTATGCTTTATTGTTTAAAGTTTTATCTAACATGGGAATGCATGAGTAATTTCTCTTTCACTTGCAATTTACAAAATCACGTTTCCAGGATATAAAGGATATGACTTACTCATTTGACTCATACCTATTACATCCTACAATCTATTGAACAAAGCTAGCTGTGTATTGACAAAATGGTGATTGCAACCGCAAACTAGATTTCAAGACATAGATAGATATAACTATTACCATATGAAACACAAAGGTTTCAATTCTAAGATATATTTCTTCATACAAACATATTTGTCATTAGTGATGAGTGAAATTGACAATTTCATTTTTGCAGATTTTTCATGAAGACACGTTTATTTCAGGAAAATGCAAAAGTTTCATGAAATGAAATGGGGTTAAATGCAATGTATAATACTTTTGTGTGCTGCCGTTGTGGGATGTTGTATGATTGTAATTATAAAGGACTGTTGTTTCTAAGTTAAATTAAAAGTTAAAAATCAGATTAAAAATTCTGGAGAAAAGTGTAAAAAAATAAAAGGTTTTTAGGATAACAAGAGGGACTGTACTTTGAGACATTCCTTATCCCACACAGGTTGGAATTAGCCTAGTGTGACAACCATGGCGCCCTCCATGGATACAGTGGAGTAAGTGTAGCCACCAGGTAAAAATAAAGAGGAAAAAGCCTAATAAAGAAAAACGAATAGAGGCACCAAATCTAGGGAATGATTACTTGCAGTTTATATAATAACTGTTGTGGGGTTTAGATATGTTTCACAAGCTTGGAAAATAGAAACGGTAATATTAATAGTGTTGCAAAAGCTGTAAAGTTGACCTATCACCAGATTGTTTACATAAGGGTAGATAAACCTTTCATTTTAAGCAAAAAATGTTTGTTATTTTCGACTTTATTTTTTTTTTAAAAAGTCTCTACCGCAGCGGCCTACAACCTCCTGGGATGCCTATATCACATATCCCAGGAGGCTCAGGGCTGCTTCTTCTGTTTCGGCCATGTGCATAAGGAGCTTTTCCTGCATTGCGCAGTGGAATAGGCACTGATTTTTACATTCACAGGAGGAACCGTCACCCGAACTCATGTCTGTCCATTGGGAGATCAGGTGACATAATCAGAAACCGGAAGAAGATAGGAAAAAGTAAGAATTCTTCCACGCCAGGTCGAAGAAAGGATGCAGGATAGGATGGTCCGAATAGAAGCAAGTTGTGGAGGGATAGAGGGCTCAGCAGAAGTAAAGGTAAGTGTGATTTTTTTATTTTATGAATGTTCAGCTTTAAGAAAGATAACAAGTTTTGGCTGCATAGTGATGTCAAACATTTAGGTCATATTCATTTCTGTGTTACTGCATTGCACGCTAATGCAAATGGACTGAGGTGCATTGCAATGCTGTGTTTTTTTTAAGTTCACCAGATCACACACATATCACACACATATCAACCATACACAATTTAGAGCAGTGCTTCAAAAATGAAGGACAGCACTGTATAATTCACAAATCTTCTTTAATGCTGTAAATGTTCAGTAAAACTCTATTAAAAACATTACTATAATTTGTCATAACACATTTTATCCTCACCACAGAGCACATGCCAGTTCATGTGGAAAGAATCTTGTCAAAGTAGACTGCAACAAATTGGGGAAATCCGTGGCTTCGCTATGATGTGTTTGGTTTCTTGATTGCCACCTCTACTTCTCCAGTTTACTACACTTTTGCTTGTTGATGGCTGACAGCTATTGCATTTTCTTTTTTCGTATAGCTGAAGGAGCTGGAAATGATTTGGTTGATTTTATTAAGCATGCTTGCCAATATATGCACACATTCTACAGTCAAAGCTCTTTAAAAGAGATTGAACAGAGTTTGCCAACACAGATGTTCTATGTGTAGGGTTTAAAGAAATTCTTCTAAACAAAATAGTTGTTTGGAACTGTTGCATTTAACCCAGCTTAAAACACTAAGCTTGTGTTATCAAATTCAGTACCAATCATGTTCATTTGGCATGGAGTTTTTTATAACCTACCTATGCTTAGTGCTCGAGGACCCTGCTAAAATCTGAATATATTTGTGTGGGTTACATGGCTTCCAAGTGGCACTACCATAAGTACATGTGTCTTTTTATTTCTGTTCTGGAAATAAAAGGATGAACTATTGGCTATAGGAACAAAGGCTAATGTGAATTTTTGTTGTGAAGTGCTACAATCAATGCATTTCTATTTATGTTTCTTATTCTCCTGTTTCCTCTTTCTATATCTTTCATTTTGTAATAATCATGTGTTTATTGCTATTCTGTACATATTCTTTGGGTTAAAATATTTAGTATAACATATGCAATGTTACTGGTGGTGCGAAAGGTCAGACAATAACCTTGTGGCAAAATTTGACTCATTTGGTGGCTGTGCTAATGCCAAAAGACATTTCATACTTTCGGAATGTCACTGATATGTCTGATCCTGGGGAAAAAAGGATCTTTGAATTTGACATTACTATATACTAAGGTTCAGTTTTTTTTTAGGCTATGAAGGCTGAAGTGCTTTTTTTTTCTTTTACAAATCATAGTGTATGATTAAAAAAAAGAACTTAGATTCATAGATGGAATAGACAAACAACATTGTCAAAATTGTTGGTCATTACATGCACATATATTAAACTCTTTGCACTGTTAGCTGCTGTTAAAAAAAACACAAAATTTATTTTATTAAAATAATTTTATTTATTTTTAATTATTTATTTAATAATTTATTTTTAATTATTTTATTAAAGTTCTCTCCTCTAGCAGCAATGTTGTTGCTGTGAATTAGTAGAAGCACCCCTAGTTTGATTTGACTTGATTTAGATCTACACTAACCACACTAATATTTTATTGTTATCACAATATATATATATATATATATATATATATATATATATATATATATATATATATATTCACACTAGTGGCTAGCATCTGCTGATACATTTTGTAAGATTTGGCAGCCACTGTGCCTATTACATGATCCTCAAAGACCTGCCTATAACTGTAGCCTTTGCTTGGCTGATTAACTTTAATATAATTTTAATTAAAAACCCCAGTGTCAAAGGGTTTAGCTGTTTGAGAAATGAGGACAGATTGAGGCACAGTGGCAATGGTCACCTGGAATACGGAAATACAGGCTGACAATGCTGTGCAAAGGGCGAACAAGACTGTGCAGGTAATGTCTATTGAAATCTTACAATGAAATTAATTTACATAGATTTTTTTTCCTATAGGATCATCATCATACACCAATATATCCTCATTAGTGCTTTTATTTATTTATTTTTTCTATTTAACTTCTATTAACCTAAATAACTTTTGTTGTCAGGGACAGATTGTGGCATATTCCAGTATATCTAGTTGTATTTTACAGAGTTTAAATAGGAGGAAATTGGGAGAAATAGAATTAAATATTTCAGTAATTTTCTCAAAGCCTTTTTATGTATTTAAATTTTTATATATTGTTTGTTTCAATATTATACATTCATATGAATAATTTCCAGATAACTATCCCAAATTATAATTTACTTTGCCTTCCGAGTACAGAAGTGCCACATATCCAATCATTTGTATGGAATATCTGATACAAATTAGAACCAAGGACATGGGTCTGCCTTTTTGGAAAGTTTTCCCTTTAATGGTATTTTACCATAAACGTAGGTGAAAAATGTCCTTATTTATTGGAGAAAAATTAGGAAGCATTAATCATTACTGAAACAAAAGAAAATGCTAAATACAAGATTAGGTTCAAGTACGGTAAGTCACCACATGAAAGGCTGCAACAGAGGGCTGTTCTGTGTGAATCATTTGTTAACTCTCCTCCCTGATGGTGTTCCCCAAGGGTCAGTCTTTGAACCGGTTCTCTTTTCTCACCTTCATACCTCCTCACATTTAGTAGTCTCATATACTCCTTTGGTTTACAGTACCATCTGTATGCTAATAACACTCAAATCTATCTTTCCACCCTTGACTTGTCTCCCTCAGTTCTGCATAAGGCCTCATGCTGTCTGTTGGCCATATCTAGGGTTGGTGTTCAAATTCAGGTTGTCCGTAAATTCGACCCAAAAAAGGCTGTTTGAATTGGGGTAGAACCTACCCAAAAAAAATGAGATTCAACGGTAATAATTTGAAAAAAAAAAAGGAAAAAAATTTGTTAAAAAAAAGAATGTTTGTGTTTATTTAACTATTTTTTTACAGGTTATCCTACATTGATAGGATATCTCTTACTCTGTAACACACTTTCCAGCACAAAAAATATTATGATACATTTGTTACATTTTTCTTTTATCCACTGCGAGAAAAATGTAACAAATGTATGATATTACTGTGCGTGTTACAGAGTAAGAAATACTTGCCGGCCAGGCATCTTGAGTGTGCGATCCCAGGGGCACTACAGGTCAATTAACCTGTAGTGCCCGGGGATCAAAGTGGAGCTGCAGAGTTCATTACACTAGAGGTTGAAGGGGCACTAGAGGTTGAAGAGGGACAAGTTTCCCCATTCATCAAATCTAGTGCCCCGTGTTCTTGGATAGGGAAACTCAATCCAAGAACACATACTACTAGCAACAGCAATAAGGATCGCTGTTGCAGTCCTGTAGTATGTGTTCCTGGATAGAGTTTCTCTATCCAAGAACACTGGACTCCCTTTGTTCTTGGATAGAGAAACTCTATCCAAGAACACATAAAACTAGTAAAGGGGTGCAAGAGCAATCTGATTGCTCTTGCAGCCCTTAATAGTCCCTAAAAATAAGCCAAGTTCTCCCACCATTGACTTCAACAGTGTTTGAATTCGGCATTCGATCACCCGAACAATATCTCACTATTTGATCGAATAGCTGTCAAATGGAATAGTGAGAAATTCGACCAACACCATCCATATCATCATGGATGGTCTGCCAGATTTCTAAAACTCAACCTGGAAAAAACCAAACTCATCATTTTCCCCCATGCCTCCCACCCAAATTCCAAATCTCCTCCTGACATTTTTGCTGCTGTTAACTGCTAACAACTCTTCTATTCGTTATTCGTCCCTCCCCTCAGGCATGTCGTCTTGGATCACTTTCATTTCTTTCCTCTCATTTACCACCCATATTCAGAACATTTTCAGGCCCCTACCTGTCCCCAGAGACCACCAAACTCCTTGTACATGCTCTTATCATCTCTCATCTGGGCTACTCTCTGGTATTCCACTAACCTAACTCTCCTTTACAATATATTACATTGGTAAACAGTAATTTTCTTGCCAAACAGATTAAAGTCATTTTAGGTTATGTTTGATGCACAGATTCGAAATAGGGTATTGGTTTTGCTAGATTGGCTCAATTTTGGCTAAATCTATTGGCTAGATTTTGAAATAATGACCTGAATAATAACCTCATAGAAAACTAATGAAAACATTAAGCAAAATTAAACTAGATATGCCTATGTATACAAAATTAAATTTTAAAAAATACCTAATGTCAATATATTATATATTCAGTATATTTACAGAACTAATCACAAAGATTAGTTTGTATGATTTCCTTTTATGCTGATGATGAGGACAATCACATAGAAGGCTCCAGCAGTAGTCTGCCATCATGTGTCTATCTCATCTGCCCTGATACCTTTCTTGTATATTTATCCCTATAGTAGCATCCAAATTCCTAAAGTTTAAGAGCAAGTTTTGTACCAGTTCTTCAAAATTTTGTGATTTATGGTTACCCAAGAAGTTCTTGACAACCATGACATAGCTGTGCCAGGCAGAAGCTTCAGTATCAGTCATGTAACTTGTGAAATTCGAATCATTTATTAGTTGCCGAATCTGGGGGCCATCAAAGATCCATGCTTTTAATTTTTCAGTGCTCAGTCCAGGCAAAAATCTACAAATGTATTTGAAGCAATCACGGTCGTTGTTCAGAGCTCTAACAAATTGCTTCATTATTCCCAACTTTATGTGTAGTGGAGGGAGAATGACTTTTTCTTTGTCAACCATTGGCTCATTAATGATGTTTGCAACTTTTTTCATGTTTTGCCTTGGATGCCATGTCAATTTTTTCCAGTGATCCTGCTTTTCTCTACTATCCCACAAGCAGATGAAACATGGGTACTCTGTGTATCCACTTTGCTGTCCATGTAGGAAGTGCACCATTTTTAAATCAACATATATGGACCATTGGTGTTCATGATAGCAAAGCTTTTGCAAGAATTACACAATTGTATCAACTTTGAATTTCAGAAATTTAGTCATTGAGCTTGATGCTAACCCCATATGCCGAAACTAAGTTGAATTGCACACAGTGGTGCTTTTGTTCTGATATTTTTGATTAGCTCAGTGGCATGGCAATGAGGACTGAGTAGAGCAACTACTGCTTATTCACCAAGAGCTGTATATCCAGATAACTAAAATCTTGTGCAGGACTTGTCATGGAATGCTTTGCCAAAACCCCCATGTATTTCCTGTTAAAAGGGTGGGCTTACTGATTAAGAAGCAGCAGCAGTCACATTTGTCAGTTGCTGAGCCTTGTAAGGAGCTGGCCATTTTAACCCTTTGGTAAAGTCAAAAATATTAATTCAAAGCATTTTTCCAGAGACATCTGAACTTCACAGTCTGCATTATTAAGACAGGAAGATGTGTTTCTTTATTTCTTTCATCACAGCACAGCGCTATTGTTTTGGGCTACTATACTAATAAAAACACCAAACTCTCAAAGTAATGCAACAAAACTATTATAATACTTATGAGGGAATATACATAAGTAGCTAACCGTGGAAAACCGAAGTAAATGAAAAGTGACCAAAAGTCTGAGCTAACTAACAATAGCCTTGAAAGTTACAAAAATCAGTTATTTTAGTAATAAAGACATCTGGTTAATAGGGGGTATATGTCTATGTGTACTAAGCCAGCTAGATCAGATCAGCACAGATCTGAACAAATTTGCCAAAAAATATAGAATGTAAAATTATAATTGATTTCAAATTATGTCACAGAAAATCAACCTCTCCACCAAACAGTACACTGAATGGGTTCAAACGTTATACCATGATCCTTTTAAAAAATATATATATGCTCTGATTTTTATTGAAGTAAGTAAAACTGCAAATGGGCTTTATTAGATCGTTCAAACATTATATTTAGAGACAACTATTGCATATGGAAATACTGAAAATCATACGTTAATTGCAAAAATTGAAAACTCCTTGAAGGCACTGCTGTTTTACATAATTACATAGTTACATAGTAGGTTAGGTTGAAAAAAGACATAAGTCCATCAAGTTCAACCACTAGGGAAATAAACATATCCCAAATATAAAACATATAAGACATAGTTGGTCCAGAGAAAGGCAAAAAAACCCCGGTACAATTTGCTTCAACAGGGGAAAAAATTCCTTTCTGATTTCATGAGGCAATCAGATGTTCCCTGGATCAACAGTCACTGTTTATTTTCTTTAAAGCTTTAATACCCAGTTATATTCTGTGCTTCTAGAAAAGCATCCAGCTTTTTCCTAAAGTAATCTATATTAGTTACTGAAACTACTTCCTGAGGGAGACAATTCAACATTTTCACAGACCTTACAGTGAAGAATCCCTTCCTTATCCAAGCCTTAAACTTCTTTTCCTCCAGACGCAAAGAGTGCCCTCTTGTTCTTTGTAATGATCATAAAGTGAATATTTGGAAAGAGAGTTCTCTATATGGACCATTTATATACAGGGTGATCAAATCCCCCCTAAACGTCTCTTCTCAAGGGAGAATAGATTCAGTTCAGCTAATCTCCCCACATAGCTGAGCTCCTCCATTCCTTTTATTAGTTTAGTTGCTCTTCTCTGCACTCTCTTCAATTCCATAATGTCCTTTTTGTGAACTGGTGCCCAAAACTGGACTGCATATTCCAGATGTGGTCTGACCAATGCTTTGTCCAGGGGCAGGATTATGTCTCCATCTCTGCAGTCTATTCCTCTTTTAATACAAGAAAGTACTTAGCTAGCTTTAGATATTGCAGCTTGGCATTGAATGCTGTTATTAAGTCTATGATCTACCAGAACCCCCAGATCCTTTTCCATTTCTGATTCCTCCAAATGTATTCCCACTAGACAGTATGAAGCATGCATGTTGTTAGTCCTCAAGTGTATAATTTTACATTTATCTATATTAAATGTCATTTGCCACTTGGGTGCCCAATCAAAAAGTACATCCAGGTCTGCTTGTAGATTATAGACATCCTGTATGGACTTAATTCCATTACATAGCTTGGTGTCATCTGCAAACACAGAAATGATACTTTTAATCTCAAACTCTCTAATATTTATAAAGATGTTAAACATTAAAGGTCCAAACACTGAACCCTGGGGTACACCACTTATACCCTTGAACCATTCAGAGTATGAATTAATATTTACAACTTTCTGGATGTGGTCCTTAAGCCAGTTCCCTATCCATTTACAGATTGACTTTTCTAAACCTATTGACCCTAACTTGCATATTACCCGTCTGTGGGGTACAGTGTCAAATGCTTTAGCAAAGTCCAAGTACACTATATCAACTCCTATTCCACTGTCTACCTGTTTACTTACTTCCTCATAAAAAGAGAGTAAATTTGTTTGACAACTTCGGTCTTTCTTGAAGCCATGCTGACTATCACATATATTAATATTTTCCAGCAGAAACTTCTCTATGTGGTTCTTTATCAAACTCTCTAGGACCTTTCCAACAATGGACGTTAAACTAACCGGTCTGTAGTTACCTGGTAATGACTTTGCTCCCTTTTTGAAGATATGAACCACATTGGTCTTAAGCCAATCCATTGGTACCTTGCCAGTGACTGAACAGTCTCTAAAAGTGATAAATAATTGGCTTTGAAATAACCAAGCTCAGCTCTTTGAGGACATGTGGATGTAATCCATCAGGTCCTGGTGCTTTGTCAACCTTAATTTTTCCCATAGTAAATCTGCCTTGTCTTTATCACTTTCCTTTCCTTTGCATTCTGTCTTTCATTTTGAAGTTTTGCACATTTTATCTCCTTTTTACATATTTTGTTATATTCTCTATAGTTTACAAATGATAAAGCTGATCCTTCATTTTTATATTTTTGGAATGCCCTTTTCTTGTTCCTTATGGCTTTTTTACCATCAGTTTTTTTTTTAGCCTCTTAAACTTATTACCCATTGTAATATATTTTTCAGTGTGCTTTTGTAGAACAGACTTTAAACATTCCCATTTTCTGTTCTGTGTTCTTTGAGGACAACATTGTCTCCCAGTCCAAGTCACATTTTAGGAAATGTATATAAAGTAAAAGGATGTAATGAATATTCATATGCCTCAATTTGCAGCCCTACATATATATCTTATCTTTCGAAAAAAAAAAACAGCACTTTGCTCCATATCTGTATTCTTTCTATCAGTCTTCCATGGGTACCGTGCTTGGAAGTAAGGCTTTTACAATTACCTTGGGAGGATGTTTCCCCAAAGCCCTTTATGTATTTTCCTCGTAAACTTCAGCATTTATCATAAATGAGCTGGCGCAAAAATATTAAGCATGCTTCTCCTAGACATTTGGGCTATAATACAAAAGAAAAGTGCCTGAAGGGTGAGCAGTACACTCCAAGGAAAGAATAAAAGTGTTGCTGCTTGCATAGATTTAAACATCTTCTGAAAAAGGAATAAGACTCGAGTGTCTTGCTAGAACATGAATTTAATTGAAAAGACTGGAATAGCACAAACCAATCTCAAAGACTTAATTACTTTCAGATACAACATTCAATGTGATTGTGAGTCAGGACAGCCTTTTAAATCAGGTCCTTTATTTTGGTATATTGGGGCTGATTTAATAAAGCTCTCCAAGACTGGAGAGGATATACTTTCATCAAAGAAGCTTGGTGATCCAGCAAACCTGGAATGGATTTCTTTATAGTCATTTGCTATTTGTTAGCAAATATTTTCAATCCTGGACCAGATCCATTCCAGGTTTGCTGATGAAAGTGTATCCTCTCCACCCTTGGAGAGCTTTTTAAAATCAGGCCCCTAGTCTCCATCTCTTTATTTTATTATATAGACATATACTACGGTTGGTGTTGTCAGGCTTTTGCATTTCAAAATCTTCCAGAAAGCAATAAGCAATCAGCAGTGCTAATCGTTGGCCAACTTATCCATGAAAATAAACAGCTTTCAATGGAGTTCAAGTTTAAATAGGTTATATTGCATATTTATAATAATCAGTGTTCCAATAGCACTCCAACTCCCTACATCATGGGGTTTAATTATAAAGCACTGAATCTGACATTCAATAAAACAGCCTATGGTAGAGAATCATTCCCTGCTATTGAAACACATGGACCTGGAAGATTCTCCATAGGAAAATGTTTCAGTGGATGTCAGATTCACTGCTTTATAAATAGATCCATATGTGTTAAAGAATATTAGTTTTATCTCTTTATCGATTTCTGTTTGGGGAGGTTGCTGATTACAAAATCACTCTTTTATTTTTTGCCTGGCATCCTAAATCACAGTCACAGAGATTGGGAGCAGTGAATGATTTAGAAATGGGCTAATTTGTGAAGCCAGAGACATGACAGGAACTCAGTTATCAATGTGATAATGCAAGCATATCTATGAATTAAAGGCATGGATAGAGTTAGGTATGGATAAAACAGCTATACCGTATTAGGGAGATTTCTGCTCACTTCCTGTCTTGCAGACTCAACAGGAAGTTAAAGGATATCTTTAACATATATGGGAAATATGGAAGACTTACTCTGTTCCTGTTCTGGTGGAAATACAAACTTTACGTCCTATTGACACTGATAATCAGGACAATTAGAAAGAGTGAATAATTGGGGGGTATATAGCAATAAACCTGACAGTGGTTCATTCGTTTCTTAATGTTTTCAAATTTTAAAAATACGTTTTTGCCTTTAGTTATATTTTTAGTTTTTTTTCTTCTGGGTGATCCGGTAACACTTAATATCTTGATTTTTATTCTGCTTTAACACCATAGATTCTTAATTCATTGCTAGCGAAATTCAGACATTTTATTTGTTGCCAACCCCCTGTACATCCTGTGGGAAGAAAGAATACTGTAAACCAAGTTTTAATTGTTATTTAGAAATCGTTATTTATTGCAAGTGCTAGCATTGCATATGTTGTATATTTACATTTTTAAATATCTATTTGGGTATTATGTTTTAATTTTTTTTTTCACAAATTACCCAATTTAATTCCAAAATCATTTTATTTACCTGCACACAGCTAATGTTGTACCTTCCATATTTATAAGACTTTTGGTTGCTGGTATGAGCACTGTTTCACAAACTGTGACCACACATTGCAGGAGGTGACAATCAAGAATTAAGTTATAGCAGATTACAGAGAATTTAGAGGTAAACCAAGTGGAATTTCACATTTTAGTTTCACATTTCACATTTTAAGTTAGAATTTTGCTGAATACCATTACTAACTTAATGGTTGGTTTAAAACTTAACTTTGGACACACAGCTAAATACACAAAAAAATATGTATATAAGAGCTATTTTCTTGCCAAAGGATGTGTGTTTCTGTCTATTCACTCCAAAGATTTCCACAGCAACACTGTACAGCACTGTCTGGCAGGAGGCCTGATTTTATTTGATGCTGTTAAGAAAAACCTAACTGGACGGTGAACAAAAAAACAGATCTTTTCTCCCATCAATATAATTTTTGTTAGCACATTGCAGTGCTTACTTGTTTTTTGTGCTGCTACATTTTTCCTAGTCTGAGTTGCGCTGTGCGGGGAATTTTTATAAGGTTCATACCAAGTCAAATAAAGTACTTATACATATTTATATATACCGTATTTTTTGGACCATTAGACGCTCCGGACTATAGGACGCACCAGGTTTTCCGCACGGGAAAACAAGAAAAAAAAAATTCATTTGATTTCCCCTGAGATCCAGCGTGCGGCACTTGTGCCCGCCCATGAAGGCGGCG
>NC_092862.1:107040742-107048308 GCF_032062135.1 Pyxicephalus adspersus | reverse complement strand
TCAGCATTCATCAAATCAATCGGCGCCGCCTTCGTGGGCGGGCACAAGTGCCGCACGCTGGAACACAGGAGGAAAACAGACAGAGGACCGGCGGGGACACAGGTAAGTAAAAAAATATGCCCCTGTACTTCTGCATTCGGACCATAAGACGCACCATGATTTTCCCCCCACTTTAGGAGGAAAAAAAGTGTGTCTTATGGTCCGAAAAATACGGTAAGTTTTCATTTAATGGTGAACTGATAAATACAAATAAATGAATTATGTGTCTTTGATATCTATCCAAAGTTTAGCTTTTATTTGGTACCCCAAATGTATTCTTCAAGCTGCATCAGTTTAGCTTTGTTTTTTAATGAGAAATGTTAATTTTCCCTCCCTACATAATTTCCCATCTATACAGTATGTGATTAATATTTCTCCCTGCATTCTGAGCAGGAAACAAAGACATCTAACACATTTACAGATTTACATAGTGGTAAACTTCTGTACTTGTGAAGATTGTTCACCTGAAAAACTAGTGTAGACATCATTTTATCAATTGTTTAAGATTTAATTAAATCCATCAGCATGGGCCCTTATCCCTTAGGCAAAACTCTACATAACTCCTAACTAACAACATTAAATATTCAGAAATTTAGTGTGTCGTAACACCATCAATTTACATCTGTAATAAAATTCTGTACTGCAGTGTTCATCTCTACTCTTTGTGCTGATTATACAATATATATCTAATATACTATTTATTAAATATCATCAAAACTTTGGATTTTTTAGATAATAAGTCAGTCCCTGCCTCATAAAGCTCAACACACACATAGCTAGTTCATTTATAAAACAAATACATGAATTAATTATTTAATTATAAAAGTCAGCTGAAACAAAATGTCTATAAATACCATGCAAAACATCCAGTTGTCAAGCAAAATATCAACTGTTTTTTTAGGCATGGAAACAAACCCATTCTAGTCTGGTCAGTTTGTGTCTCTTCTCCCAAATTCCATTGCCCCCACCAAACCCTCCACAGTTTAAATTATAGTGGTTTCTGGCCACAGAGCATCCACTGAAGTCTCCTACTCTAGAAATCATAGAGCTATGCCCCCACCCAGCCTCCCATAGTTTGAACGACAGTAGAAGGCTCCTTTCCAAGTTGTGGGAAGAAGTGATTGACTTGGTAGTAAGATAAAAATAATTTAAAAAGTATTTCCACTGGCATTTGGTGGCTGATAATAGTGCAAAAAGAAACTTAGTGATGCACTAGATTTGTTTGTTTTAGTTTTACTTGACTTGCATGCATGTGCATGGTAATTTCACCTATCATTGATACAAATGTATTTCACCCAAAAAAAAAAACCCAATCAAGACTCTATATGGGAATAAGAGCTTCCTATAGTTTTTAACCATTAATCCATAATTTTAGAATCGCCTAGCCCCACTGCTATATCATTTGTATGTTTTGAAAAAAAATTGCTCCCATACCAAAGGCCAGTTTAAGAGACGAACACTTTTTTTCTCCAAAAAAACAAACATAAGATTCATTGCTACATGTATAATAAGAACATTTTTTGCACAATAAATTACATGGTTATATATCCAGTACAATAAAGGATTTCACATCATATGAATTAAAGCATCTTTGCAATAGGCCAATGTTTCCCAATGACGCGTTTCACAGTGTTTATCTGCTTCATCAGACCATTAGCAATGATACATTTACCCAATACCCATTGTTGTTAAATATCCCCAAATAGTCAGATAGGGTCCCACAGTATAAAGCAAAGACCATCCTTCCAGCCCAACACCCTTTTCCTAATGCTGTTCAGTAGAAGCCACACCACAGCTCAGTGGGATAAACTCCCAGGCTGCTCTCATATCTCCTTAAATAACGTGCCCTTCTTGGATGCTGCAGCATGTGTTTGTCTTTTAAACTGCCTTTTGGTATGGGAGCACTTTTTTTGGAATTTCACCAAAATAGCACAGAACTTGTTAGCAACATTTGGCAAAATTAAACTTTTGCTTATCCTTAATTCATATTTCTAAAATTCAAAAAGCAGTTTCAGGTCTTACTCCCAGGATAAGAATGCCCATCTTAGCAAAAGGCCCCATCTTTATTTTCAAGGATCCCATTTTACAGATCTCCCCATGGTCATAAAGAGTTACCAAATTTATTTAAGATGAATCTACAAAAATTATTGGTCTTTGTATAAATAAGAAAACCTGACATTTACAAAACATCTTCCAGATCTATGCTTTTTCAGTAATTGATTCTCCACCAGTTTATACTTTGGCTGAATGTCAGATTTTCTGCTTTATAAATCCACCTATTGTTGCAAAATCCAAAACCAGAAATCATTTTTTTTCCCCACCTAGGGCGATAGTCAACAACAAGAGGTTACCAATGTTAAAGAGGTACCAGGGGGCAGATATTATAGCATAGGTAAGATCAGGCAAGACAAGAAATGTAAACAGTAATCTAAGTTAAGTTCCAGGTGGTAGGCAAAAGCATGGTCATGGTCATGGAGTCAACAACAGGCAATTAGCAGCATCAAGAGTGCCCGACAGGGTCAGAGGACAAGAGGATTGTGAGCTTGTAGGTCAAGGGAAATTTATTAGCCTAGTGGTTCACTGCTTCCCAGTGCATGGCCACAAACAGACATAGGGAAGTGCAAAGTATGCCACTGCATGAGGGCCCTGATCCCACAGAAGCCCCATGACAGTTCAGCCAACAGGAGCCTACTGTTGGCTATGTCTGCCACTGGCAACAAACAATGTCACATGCATAGATCCCTAGGATTTTTACATTTCACCCCCTTAAGGCAGATCTCCAGACAAATTTCAGGCCTCCCATGGTGTCATTAGAAGAGTGTTTAAGTCATATGAAAAGAGTAGGCATGGTACCCACAAGTTGTTTTTAAAAAGATAACCACTCCACTTGAGTCTCAACTTTTGCAAATTAGCACGCCTGCATTGTACATTCAGGGGAACTTCCAACAATAATCTTTACTGAGCTGTTATCCAGAACAGGAAACAATTGATGCAAAAATTTGCAGACCCAGCCAACAAGGTCTAAGCAAGAAAACATTGAAAACGTAACACTGGAATAGGTTGGCCAAGTTCTTAGTATGTGACCTGCTTAACTGCAATAAAGGCAGTTTACTGCTTAATCACAAGAAGACAATGCAGTTTTTCCTATCGGGTTAATGATGTGCTGGATATTCCAATTTTCATTGGTTTTCCCTGAACAGAAGCCATGAGAAATTCCATAGGATATAACCTAAAAAAGAGATTCACCTGGACAGCTAGCCTGTGGGTATGCGCTGCATGTATTGAGCACTGCATGTATTGGGCTACAAAGTCTAACACCTGCTAGGAGTTCTCCATAGCCTCTGATGGTGAAGATGTTGCATTGTTGACAGGTACCAGCCTGCAGTTTGCAATGTATGGTTCAAGCGGAGCTAAGTGGAAAGTATACACAGATAAGAGAAGATAACATATAGTCACACCCTAGATAGTGACCAAGGGAAATGGTAGCATTTTCTGGCCATAGCAGGGCTAAATAGAATAAGGTCAGCAATCAAGTAGGGCAATGGGTTTAGGTTTCCATATGCAGAAAACTAGCTGGTACTCACTTCAGTGAGTGAGATCAAGTGCATAATTGTGCATGACTAGACAGGGAAGGGTCAGAAGAGAAGGCATCTACTGCCTCCCCCAATTCTATTTATTAGACATGGAACAAAGTATGGCTGCATTTACAGCGCTCAGGGTTGTAACAATTTTGGAGCCCGTCTTGCCAGGCAGGATATGAACTGGTAAAATGCTACAAAATCCAATGAAAACAGAATTTACCCTGTTTCCATAAATATATCACTATGCTGATTGGTCAGGCCAGCTAATGATAATTTTGTTGCTCTTTAGTGGTCAAGGCTGTTCATCTGTGCCATCCAAGGATATAATATAAGATAAAAGACACAAGTAATGCAATTCTTTTTTCATTAATATAATATTAAGTATATTTTTTTATGGAAACAACATTTTTGACTTTAGTTTAGCTTTAAAATCCAACACATGTAAGAACTATATGTTAAAGGAAAAAGACAGGTAATTGAAAGTAACTGAGAAAATGAAAACAGTATGATGGGAAATCCCAGAACCATGAAACATTTTTATCGTCGGCATTAAATTAATTCATTTGTTATAAATGAATCCCAAAGCATTTACCGTTCAACAATTCATGCCATCAAGTTTGCCTTTGCCATATGAACATACTGCATGATGGCCTCAGTGTACCATGATGTGGAGATTGAATGGTAGGATCTTCATTGTTATCTTCCAGAGAAGTGATTTCTCATCTTTTTTTCACACTACACAAACTGCAATGAATAAATGTGTGTTTTGGCTCTGATTTTTGGCTTGCTGTCCTTCTGCATCAAGGCTGGCATTACTCCATTCCTAAATGTCCTGGCATATCCACAGTCTAGATCCCTGACTGATGTATAAAACAAACTAAAAGAAATCAATATTACATCATTTTCATGACCAGGTGTGTTGTTGGGTATCACATAATATGCTCATTATATTTAATTCAATACAACACCCAAATACTCTGAACAAATAGTAGATTGTCCATTGTTCCAATTTGTTTTACAACATTTATTGTAATATCAAATTTACTTGAAAGGGTGATACACTAACATTTTGGTACATAAAATGATGTTTTTTGTTGTCATAAAAGACTAAAAATTCTGTTTTTTATTTTATATTTTATTTTATTTGTACATTATCGTATATTTGAACACAGTTTTACATAATTTAGCAAGCTAAGTAAAAAACGTATTTTGTTATATGAAAAGTAAATCAATTTCACTGTGTTTAGTGTTTCCTGTATATGCTTTAGAGGCAAACAATGAAACAAAGATGACCAGAACTTGGCCTGACATTTCCTCTTTAATGATTGGGACTGATAAAGCTAATCTTAGTACTGGAACAGTAAAATACCAGTTTATTTTATTATAATAGGAAAATAGTACTCAAAATATGGAGGCTTTCATTGCTGACCTCCTAGTTGCATAGCTGTCGTGTTTACATCTTCAGTTCGTAGAACAATCATCAGAATAATTGCTATCTTTTATTTTCTTGATTCAGGTAAGTAACTAATTGCTAAGCTGGATTTTAAAAAAGGAGGTCAGCAACAGCCACAAATATTGCTTGGTACATGATGCCAACAAGGAACCTAACAGTGAAAGGCAGTATTTATAGGATTGGGTGACAATAAGTTCTATGTATTTCATTATTCCTCCAAACACTCTAGGAGATACAAATTTTCTTAGCTACTTGTTCTCCCAAATATGGGTAAAACTTTGGTATTTCTGATCACTGACGATCGCACAATCATAGGGAAATAACTCACACACATAAGTTTTTACCTACAATATCTGGGTGGTCAGTGCTATGACCTTGCAAGGATGTTGTCTTGATTTTATTTTCCCAAAAAAAAACACTACCTGTGAAGTGTTTGAATGTTCTAAAAACAATGTTTTTATGGTCTACCTTTGGATGGTTTAGTTTAATTTTAACTTTAATTTTATCATTTTAATTTTAACTTTTTGTGCACGTGTGTGTGTTTTTTGTAAGTGTGTATTTGTTCATTAATATTGTAGTGTTTAAACATTTATTTGATTTTTTTTTAAGATATTAGGCAGTGGTATCATATAATGCTCGTAAAAGATTCACAAAATAATTACCATATCCCATCACAGATAACAGGTAGGACCAAGACACGCTATTGAAAGCTTTCTAAAGGGTAATAGCTAATAACATGGCTTCTCTCTTGTGTCCACCATCCCAATTAGTGTGTAGCAGCGATATCAAATCTACAGTGCGTCTCTGATTAGGGGCCTGTCTGTACTGCAAGAATCCTACCTGATCCAGGATGGATATATGCTCCTAAAAAAGAACTAAGACGGATTTAGTCATCAATGTCAGGTCACAATTGATCAACAAAATTGGTCTATATTTGGCTATATCAGAAGCGTATTTACACGGTTTAGGGATGACACTAATGCAGACGCGATTCGCTTCCAAGGGAAAGGGGATTGTCCTCTCGTAAATAATTGTAATAGTCAATCAATTGTGGAATTAATTGAGAACCAAAGGTTTTGTAATATACATAAGAGAATCCAGGGGCACTACTAGATTTTAAGCACTTGAGCGTATTAGGAGCTTCCTCACTTGTGAAAGGTTTTCTCCAAAATCTTCACGTTTAGTCTTAAGCCTGGGCATATTAATTCCCCTGAAAAATGCTTCCAAAGCACCCTGGGATGCATTTTGCTGTTTACCGTAGCGGGAGTTGTAAAAATCCTCAAAAGCCGAGAAAACTTTTTCAGGATTCTGGGTAAGCTTACCATCTTTCATTTTATTCTTTAGGAGAGCATACATTTTAGGTCTAGGGTTCAACTTACTAACAATCTTCAGGCATATCTCCCCACGTGAAAAATTTGTGGGCTGCCCACCTCAAAGATTTCTCAGCTTTGGTAGTAAGCAACAAATTGAGTTCGGTGTGTAAAGATTCAATCTGAGGACGGAGAACCAGGGCCAGATTTGACTTATGTTGCCATTGTATTGTATGATATTCGCTCATCTTAGTTTCTATAAGTTTTTCCCAGGCCTTCTTCTGTTGAGCCCCTAATCTAATGAACTCCCATCCAATATATGCCTTATGGGCCTCCCAATTGTTGGCTGGAGAAGTATCCCCAGGTACATTATTTGTGAAGAAACTCGCAATCAATTGTTCTATTTCTGCTTGCATCAGTGGGTCCAGTAGGAGGCTCTCATTGAGTATCCACCAGAATCTAGCCTGCGCACCTCAGAGACCCCTCAGCACTACTACAGGATTATGATCCGACCAGGGTACCAATAAAATTCGAGCTTTGGAGGCCATAGGAATCAACTGGGGTTGGAGAAAAATATGATCGATACAGAAGTATTGATTATGACCCACCAAAAAATACGTATAGTCTCTTTCAGATGGGTTCAGCTCCCACAATATATCTATCTGTTAGTACTGAATTATACCCCCTGGTGGCCTTCATTAAGGCTTCCTTGGTGGAATAATAGTGAGGCTTCACAATTATGTCTCTGGGGGGACCATGCGCTTTAGGAGCCACTAAAGCCCTGTGGGCTCTGTCAATTTCAAAGTATGAATCAGGGACATCAGGCAGCATAGCTCTGAGATATTGCTTAACCATTCCTGTAGCATCCGTAAAAGACTCCGGTAGACCCCAAATGAGAAAGTTGAAGTGCCTAGAGCGATTTTCCAAGTCGTCTTTTTTGTGTTGCAGCTCCTCTATTTGGGTTTCTACTACTGATATCTACTTTGTGTTTTGTGAAACTCTAGTGTAGTAGTGTCCAGATTTTGTTCAATTAATTTCATTCTATTTCCAAGCCCTTCTCTTGAATCAATGCTGGGTGAACTAGGGCCAATTGCCTAGGCATAGCCCTGTGAGAAAATGTCCATGTTCTTTAGTTCAGGGGAGCAAGAGCCTGCCAGAGAGATTTCTGGGGATGACCGGGGGG
>NC_092862.1:106899307-107040733 GCF_032062135.1 Pyxicephalus adspersus | reverse complement strand
TCCGTCTGAGTCCTTCTGAGTACTCTGTGAGAGTCACGCCATGTGTGGGGATTTCTGTTTGGCAGCCATTTTAACCTGAGGCTGCGGGGTCTGAGATCGAGAAACCTGATCTTTTAGTTTGCCTGGCTTTTTTCTGACCATGTCTTGTGGGCGAGTGCAATCCTGAAAAGGCCCCCCGTCTGATGAGCCCCTGCAGCTGCAGAGTCTGCAAGTGTGAAGCCGGGTACAGAGCTAGAGAAGAGTATATCTGCCTACAGCTAAAGACGCGGGAGCATGCCTAAATACACAATTTAAATTGTGACTTAAATGCCTCCAATTAGTATCTATTTTTCTTTTTCTCAAAAGTGTTTCATTTTCTAAAAGTAAATAAATAATTAATCCCTGTAAAGGTATGTACATATTTAATTGTCATTGTCACATCTAATTTTGTAAGAGTTAAAGTGAAAGAAAGGGTTTTAAAGTTTAAAATGATTGGGAAAAAATGGCTGCCCAATCCACAAAGTAGAGAAGAAAAATCACACGAATGGCTAATTGTAGGAAAAAAATATATATCCCCTTGATGTGTCATTTTGATCGCAAGCCCAACTAAAAATAAAATATGCCCTGTTTTATTTGTCATATCATTCAGGGAACATGGCACTGCCATCATATTATAATGGTAATACATGATTACTTCTAGATTCTACTTATAAAATGCTCCAGTGCCATTAAGTCTGGTAGAGATGTACTGATAATGGGATTGAAGGACTCAATTAACACCTTTTAGGCTTTTCACGTCACACTCATAATTCATAATTTTTCTCACTTATGTATGTTCTCTCCCACTGATTGAATCGTATCACCATCAATGTTAGTCTTACTTTTACATTTAGTACCAGCTTTTTCTCCCTGCAATAATATGTAAAATAATTTTTACAAATTAATTAATGAGCAACAAAATGAGTAAATATAGCAGTTACTGTGTTACTAATATTGAAATCTATATGAGTTTATTTTAGGTCATTTAAAGGTGGTTTAGTAAATAAAAATAGCAATAATGTAGCAAGTTGGAGTACTACTCCCTTCCCCATTTTTCCCCTGCATTTCTTTCTGCAACAACAGGATCCCCACATAGGTTTGTATGGATAACCATATTTAATAACAAAAATTTAGTGTTTGTAAATGTTACACAATGAATGTTTGTGTAATGAATGAATGTATATGCCATATATGCAATTGCATAAGCTAATCTAACTCTAGTAAACTGAAATTTGATTAGCTGTTATGAGTCATTGGGCCTGATTTATTAAAGTTTTCCAAGACTGGAGAAAATACACTTTCATAGGTGAAGCGGTGATCTAGCAAACTCGGAATGGAATCTTAAAATTATTTGCTATTTGTTAGCAATTGTTTTCAATCCTGGACCAGATCCATTCCAGATTTTTGTATCACCCAGCCTCACTGATAAAAGTGTATCCTCTCCAGCCTTGGAGAACTTTAATAAATCCGGCTCTATGTCCTTTGCATAGCAGAATTACTGTTTATACAAGCCTGATAGTAGAAAACATATTAATAAGTAGGAGGGTGTATAGCAAGGGGTATAATCATTTCACTTGGAAAATTTTAAAGGATACCTATCATGGGATAAACTTGGGGGCCACAATTGCTGATCTTTTCCTCTCTAAATTATAATTGCTTGGTTGCAAGTTTTGACTTATCTGCATACTTGTTTCTGGAAAGTGTCTCAAAGAGCATGTAAACCATGGAGTCAACATAACTGTAATCATTTGTGACATCTCACCATAATTTGTCTTGTTGTTCCATTGGCCCTGATATATTAACCCCCCTAGCGGTATTCCCGAGTGTGACTCGAGGTGGATTTTACCTGCAAATAGCGGTAATCCCGAGTCACATTCGGGGTAGCTTTGAACTAAAAAAAACCCACTTACCTTGC
Source organism: Pyxicephalus adspersus (assembly GCF_032062135.1). NCBI lineage: Eukaryota > Metazoa > Chordata > Amphibia > Anura > Pyxicephalidae > Pyxicephalus > Pyxicephalus adspersus. Next base: position 107,038,800 of record NC_092862.1, on the reverse strand, counting down.
TCCGTTGTCGGCCCCCGTCATCCTGCTGGTCCCCGCGGGTCCTGGAGACATGTCTTTCCTCCTCGATCTCCAGCCGGCCAATGCAGCGGCGATCTCTGGAGTTTCCCTGTGACTTTGGTGCACGTGTCGGTGCCAGCGGGTGGATCATTGGGAAATTCAAATAATTTTGAATTGGATTCAATACAAAATAGCTGTATTGAGTCCAATACAAAATAAAAAAATTCATATAATATATATATAGTTAAATTATATATATAATATACATATATACATGCTACTGTACACTTACATTACATGTTTAAATATTTTTTTATTTTTTTTAACAGATTTTTGTGTTTCGTTGTTTAAAGTTTATTTTTTAAATGTATTAAATTTATTAAATATCAGTGAGTTAGCGCTAGGGAGGGTAAAGTTCTCCAAGGCTGAAGAGAATACACTTTCAGCAGTGAAGCTTAGTGATACAGCAAACCTGAAATGGATCTGGTCCAGGATTAAAAACATTTGCTAAGATATAGTTAATGACTGAAATCCATTCCAGGTTTGCTGAATTACCCAGGTTCACTGATGGCAGTGTATTCTCTCCAGCCTTGGAGAACTTTAATAAATCAGGGCCATTGTATCAGTCTATAAGCACTACTTCATAAATGTGATTCTTTGCAATACTCTTAGGATGACCATCTCTATTGTGTTTCCCATTAATTAAATGTGGGGATTTTAGCCCACCACACCATAATGAACCATTAGGAGGTTGGTCAATTTGGAAGGAGGAGGAAGAAATGGCAGCCCATCTATTCTTTTCATGACATGTTACTTTTTACTAGACAGTTATGACAAAAACAGCATGAACTGTAAACTAAACTCTGAAATTTTATTTGCATAATTTTTTTCTTCATTTTTTTTTTGCTGCCATTTAGTTTGTACATCTTAAGAATTGGGATCCCCAACAACTGACAGTTTTCAAGGTACATATAGCTTAATTAGTATAGTAAGATAATCAACATCACTGCCCAAGCAATTACACGGACCTATAGGTTTGATTATGAAACATCAAAATAGAATGTGGTTGAGTAAACTATTACACACAAAGTTTGGGATTAAAAATGTATACTGAAATAAAATACACTATAACTCCATTTTAATGAAAACCTTTGTTGGAAGATATATGAGACAGTTGACTGATTCTTACTTCAAGCATGCAATGGACCTGCTTTATCAAAGATAGACTATCATGGGTGAACCTGGGCGATCCATCAAACCTGGAATAGATCTGGTCCAGAATTGAAAACATTTGCCAAATTATAAGAAATGATTTTCAGAAATCCATTCCAAGTTTGCTAGATCACCCAAGGTTCACCCATGATAGTCCATCTTCTCCAGTCAGGGTTTTAATAAATCAAGCCCATTGAGTGACTTACAAAATGCTTATCCTGTATACATAGAGGTCATTAAATCAGTAAACACAGAAACCCTAAGCACCTATTGTAATGCATTAACAAACACACTGCCATGTATCACAAAACAAGCTAGACATGGAATTGCTGCATTTTTTTGTTTCAGTAAGGGTGTTGTGGGTTACCGTGCATGTGTGTTGGCTGCTATTGTATTAGTACATTCAAGTGCCATTTAAAAAAGTGGTGTGCATCCTTTTGTGCTATGCTATAAAAATCAAGGCATTTAGATTTAGACTTGTATTGGACCCAAAAGCCCAAAATTGTTATTGCATATTATGTGCATATTCTTTTTTTGAAATTTTAGTTTAATCTTTTGTATTGTTGAAATACATTACGCGAGAATTATTGATTCCGATGCATGATAAACGTTTAGCAGAGAAAGGTATTTACTGTTACAGATCATTATATTTTCCTACACTAGACATTGCATGAACAGAAAATCAAAGAACAAAGCTTGTGTGACATGGAACCATACAGTGTTTATAATATAACCGGGATATCCAATAATTACAGAAGTAACAAGATACTATGAATAACAAGATATCTGCATATATATTCCATTGATATTAAAGATGTTAAATTGAACGTTGGCTGTGAAAGCAGACTAATGCATTTGCGCTCTAAAAAAGGTTAGCACGCTGTTGGCATGGCCGGTCATGCATAAAGTAATAGGCTTTAACTTTGCTAAGCTTTTCTGCCAGGCCCCCAGGATCCCCCACTGCTCTATTATATTGAACTTGTAAGATTCGTCCTCTGCCAGGCTCACCCAGATTATTCCTGCATTAAGGGCCCTGCTGAGTGACTAGTGTCATGATAAAGTGCTAAGGATGGAGCTCACCATCTTGGCGTCCTGTTCTCATCTTATTAAATTCAGCTTTGTAGAAGCAGGGAGCCTGCCTCTCATCCCTCCCTGGCCCCAGCTCAGGCCAACTGCAACTGTCTGACAATATGAAAATCGGGAACTCCATTGCTAATGGCAGGTGTTGTACCTCTGACAAGGGAAAAAAAATCTGTGAATGCTTTCTTCTAATTTAAACAGATAAAAGCAATGATTAACTCTTTAGGTGTCAATATGACAAAGTACACATTACATTAACTCACTGATGAAATAAAATACAATGTTGCATCTCGGAATGTGTTATAAAAATATAGAATAAATACTGTCCCACATTAGAAGGAATTACACTTTGTATTCACTTCAAAAAGTATGACAATAATTGATTGTTTCCTGTTTTTTTAAGTGTACATGCACCCATTTATTCGTTTAAACTAAACATAGCTACACTAGTCTACATTTGTAAAAATTTACATTTGAACATTAAACCATAAGATATTTGTTATGTCTCAATAGAAGTCATTCTCAATCAGTATTCCATGGAACCCTAAGAGGTTGCTAGAGGAACCTCTAGTTCCTCCAGAGGTTGCTAGTGGTTCCTTGGCCATTGGTTGATTGACTTCTCATCTAATGGTGAATGGATAGTTCCATGCCTTTTTAACTGTTTGCATCCTTCCCCCAAACTAAATTAACCCCCACCCTTTCACTGAAATCAAACAGCATCTACAGCCTCAAGTCCTAAATGCCCTGGCGGTGACTCCATATTACAGCCCAGACACCTAGAGGGCTGTGTCCTGGGGCTAGAGATAATTAAAAAAAATATTTTAATTGATTGTGAAAAAAGCTCTGGTGAACTAAAAAAGTGAAAGTGCAAAAAAACTAACACAAATAAAGTGCACAAGGTTGCTTTTATAGTTCTCCTCTAAAGAGAACTCACAGGCCCGAAGCTTTATTAGAGTTCATTTGACTTATACAAGAAATGCTTGGGGAAGGGGGGAGAGGGGAATGGGGGGGGGGTCCATAAGGTGATAGTCTGTGAGCAGACTGAGGGCCAGACTCCCAATAATGGAGAGCAACCAACCATAAGGTCATTCTTATAAATGAGTGCTCAGTGCAAAACTTGGCGGCAGCTAACTCTAAATGAAAGCAGAGTGCTGAAATTAGCTGTGAGCATGCCTAATGCACTAAAAATCTCCATGGGTGGCCACTCTCAAGGTAATTTTACGGTGACCCGGGTTAACACATTCAGGGGGACAACACACCACAGCATTCACCGCTTCTCTTGATCCCTGGCAAGATCGTCAGGTTCTGTGTCCCAGTCAGTGTGGATATGGGTCCACCTGGGAGCTCTTTCCCGGGTCCGGTCCCTGGCCTCCAACAGCCTCTCTTCTACAGGAGTTAGGCCTGGGTCCTACAGCCTACAGAGCATCACCATCTGGTGTCACATACTTTCATGCAGTACTGATCAGTCACGAACAGCAGTGTCGTTACCACTCCTGAAAATTGACAAGAACAGATACTACACTTGATTTTAGCCAAAGGGTCAGGAATAGATCATTTAAAACTGGTCTTATAGAAATTTATGGGGCTGTAGTGAACAATCTCAGCCAGGATAGTGAAGAGCTGTAGAATCCTGGTAAATATGCCACTATGGGGGAAAAGGGTAGGTCAATTTTGGTCAGTTAAATAGACAAACAGATTAAGTGCACTTATCCTTTATTATTTCTACATTCTTGTTCTTCCATATTATTATTATATTTTTATTATTATTATTAGTAAAAATTATAGAGATTTGTAGATTTGTAGTTAAAGTGAGAAAGCAGCTAATTTGATATCAACCACTAATGGAAATCATTGCCTTAAAACAGGCAACTGACTCTTTGGGGTTGGATTAATCAAAAAGCTTAGGTTGTACACCTACCAAGGGGAATTATCCTCATGTAAAGGATTACTGACTTGGCTTAGTAAAGGTGGTGTAAATTCACTTTGCAAATAAAACCCAATCACATGCAGGGAAATATAAACAAAATAGGAATTTTCCTTGCAAAAGATTGGATTGTTGCAAAGCCTTATCTCATTTACTAAGTTAAGTGAAATACCCTTTTGCCATGTTAACGGTCTATATTCATTTACAAGATCAACCTCACTGGGAAAAAAAAAAAAAAAAGAGGTAAAAAAATAATAGACAAGCCTGTTCTGCACAACTCACTCACATTCACACAGACATACACACATGAAAACACAAACTACACATATGAAAAAAGGAAAAGGTTTATATGAATGGAACTGGCTTGCACCACATCTCGAGCAAGTTTTACAAAACAATGGTTTTAAGGTGCACAAAGTGCATGCAAAATGCACTCTAAAAGTCCCATTGTTTTGTACAATTTTGCCACAAACTTTACATATATAAAAAAGATATTAAATACTTTAACACATACTGTTACTATTTATTAAATGTAGTGGATATCTTATAGGCGTATATAGTGATACCTGAAAACGTGTGAACTCTTTCAAAAGAACAAATATGATGGCTATTATATTACTCCATTAACACGGGAATGCCGAAGGAACATTTAAAGTAGACTTTGCTACCTTCTGAGTTAGCATTTAATTTGTATTCAAGCCAATTTCATATCAGAAGAATAACAGTGTTTTCAAATATATGTACAAAAATCAGAGTAATAGGCATATTTCAGAAGTAAAAAGCAGCACCCACAAAAAAACAGCAATATCAGAAAACAAAGAAAAGCTCCACTTTATCAGCATAAGTTTATTTGACAACTTTTTTTAACTCTTTCAATTAGCAGTGTAACTTTTTTTTTTAACAAATTGGATGAAAGTTGGCAGGTGGCATTAGGAAAAAGTGATGTGATATAACTGTACATCTTTTTCACGCATTTAACTTAAATGTGGCAGCTCTGTCAAAGCTGAAATGTTGTCCTCAGTTGGCAAAGTCTTTTTTTCTATAAAAGATCTAGAAAAATCAAAGGATTTTTTTTGTGTTTTGTCTCTAACACCTCCAAAAAGACAGCACTGCATTTTGCAAGGCATTCATAGAACGGCAAAGTAAAAGTCTCTATTATACTTTTGGTACGTACAGCATGTTAACGAAAAATAGATTTCAACGGCAAAGGGTTGTGCTTTTAATACACAGTGGATTATCATCTAATGAGAAGTTGTTGTGTAAAGTAGATAACAAAATAACAGTGATCAGAGGGGCAATTGATCTACTATAGACCTAATTGGAATAATTAATCCACCAATGATATACCACAAAGAATCAAGCGAAACTGTAACACATCACAACTCCCTTCCCTTTTTCCTGTCTTCTGTATAATCCTGTCCATAAGCTAGACATGTTCTATACTCATTAATCAGATTCAACACAGCTACAGCAATGGGTGATAGTTGTGGCACCTCGTCAATGATTGTTAGACATTATATACATGACAATGGTCAAAAAATTGCAAGTCACTTTAGATGACCATCCACTGTGCATTGGTATCATTAGAGTAATCTGCCTTGGATAGATTCTCCTCTTTTCCTATGTGGGTCATAAGTAAAGGAAGTGGGGTAAAACTTTCTTGAAAGGGGTACATAAAAAAACATTTTCACCTAATATTCAAAACCTTCAAACACTTCTTTCTTCCCTCTGTCTTTAACTAAGTAAAAATGTTTACCAGATGCAGGCAGAAGCTATCATGCCAATGTTATTTGTACAGCACTACAGATAAGGTTTTAGAGATTACTTAGCAAATGTTGGTGTCTTACACTTACCTTGTTAATGCATGCCAATCAGAACTGCTTCAAAAGATTAAAAACCAAAGATGGACCCATTAGGAAGATTACAATTGTAAATATTAGACTGGAACTTTGCTTCATTTTGCCCCACATCCAACTCTACCTCTATCTGGATGCAGGTGTGTTCACACTAATCAACCAGGACAGCCATATAGAGGAAACTGTGGGTGGGATTACATTTTTGACAGATCCCATACAAACTAGTGACAAGTGGTAGGAGAAAAACTAAAATCTCCCTTTTGAATGCCCATCTTTCATTTTCTCACCAGTGTTCAAAGAGTCTTTCAGATCAGGAGTGTGCCAGCATCACAACCTGTGCTGTTTGGTACCACCTGAACAATTAAATGTCACTTACTATATATGCAGTCCATTTTCACTCTTTTGTGAAGAATGTCACTGCTTATTATTTACCAGAAACTTCTCCATATACCTATACTCATAATTGTAACTGGGGCTCATTAGATGCTTTATCCCATCCTAATATTTTGACCTTCTGACCATGTCTACTAATGACAATGCCATCTTTAAACTTAATTTATCATCCAATGGATCAGCACTGTTAGCTCACATCATCATAAACATATTCCCATATGGTGGATCTGCAAAAAAATTCTGAGGTTTTTCACCAATGCAACACACCAACTTGGGAAAAATTTAGACTTGTTCCTTTATGCTTTCAAGATCCATGCATATCCAACTGCAATATTAATAAAACTAGAACATACAGTAAAGGACAGAGCTCAATAAAAAAGAAAAGCTTTTCAATAATTGTAGCACCAGGCTGCAATTTTAAAAAATTGAGTGAAGTAGGTCGGAATACTTTCTGAAGCCCCTAATATATATATATATATATATAATATTGTTATTATTAATATATATATATATATATATATATATATATATATATACATATATATATATATATATATATATATATATATATATACATATATAATATATATCTATTTATATAACATTGTATGTATGTGTGTATGTATGTATGTTTCTATGTTCCACCATCACTTGGAAACGCATCGAGACATTTCAACCAAACTTTCTAGACATATGACAGCTGATCTTTGTACAGTGCTGTGCTATATATCCAAGCTATATTTGGTGAACACTAGGAAACGCATGAAGACATTTCAACCAAACTTTCTAGACATATGACTTAGACTTATGTGTGTGCACCGCTAATCTTTGTACAGCACTGTGCCATATGTCAGAGCTATATTTAGATGTATGCATGTGTTATATATAAAGATGTGTGTATTTTATCACTAGGAAATGCATGGAGACATTTCAACCAAACCTGCTATGTTCCACCATTACTCGGAAATGCATCAACACATTTCAACTAAACTTGCTAGACATATGATCTTTGTACAGCGCTGTGGTATATGTCAGAGGTATATTTGCATGTATGTATGTGTGTGTGTCTTTGTATTGCTCAGTGACAGTGTGCCTTTTGGTTATATTTTTACATATTTTTTTTGGATTCTTTTACAAAATTTCTGGCCTGTAATAATGCCTTCGAGAAAATGTAAGGCAGTGGTCTGAGTGCAATCAAAGGCAAAAAAAATGAAAACACCGTAGAGAAGAAATTCCAGAGGACAGGAATAGAAGACTTGCCACGCTGCGCGAGAGAGCTACTACATCTAGAGCTTTAGAGACAGTACAACAGCGCGAGACCCGACTACAGGAAATGAGAGAAAGAGCTACTACATCTAGAGCTTCAGAGACAGTACAACAGCGTGAGACCTGGCTACAGGAAATGACAGAAAGAGCTACTACATCTGGAGCTTCAGAGACAGTATAAAAGGGGGAGACCCGACTACAGGATAACAGAGATAGAGCTACTACACCTAGAGTTTCAGAGACAGTACAACAGCGTAAGACCCGAGTATAGTAAATGAGAGAAAGGGCTACTACATCTAGAGCTTCAGAGACAGTAAAACAGCGTGAGACCCGACTACAGGAAATGAGAGAAAGAGCTACTACATCTAGAGCTTCAGAGACAGTACAACAGCATGAGACCCGAGTACAGGAAATGAGAGAAAGAGCTACTCCATCTAGAGCTTCAGAGAAAGTACAACAGCGTGGGACCTGACTCCAGGATAACAGAGATAGAGCTACTACATCTAGAGCTTCAGAGACAGTACAAAGCGTGAGACCCAACTACAGAAAATGAGACAAAGAGCTAATACATCTAGAGCTTCAGAGACAGTACAACTCCATGTGACTCGAGTACAGGAAATGGCAGAAAGAGCTAGTACGTCTAGAGCTTCAGAGACAGTACAACGGCATGAAGCCCGACTACAGGAAAGAGAGATAGAGTTACTAGTTCTAGAGCTTCAGAAACAGTACAACAGCGTGAGACTTGAGTGCAAGAAATGAGAGAAAGAGCTACTACATCTAGAGCTTCAGAGACAGTACAACACCATGAGACCTGACTGCAGGAAATGAGAGAAAGAGCTACTACATCTAGAGCTTCAGAGACAGTACAACAGCGTGAGACCCAAGTACACGAAATGACAGAGCCAGACGATCATTCATTCCATGGCTCACAAGAAAGCTCTTGAGGCCCCTCATTTCACGCTGAGAGATCTGAGAGGAAATGACCACCTGATGGGAGCTCTGTGGAGACTTTCGTCAAACTCTGCCCGTCATCCCAAAGTCAACAGCGGCTGATGAGATCCACACATGTTTACAACATTCATCTTTGTGGAGACATGTGCAACAGATAACTTTAAAGCAAAACATGAGAGTACATCTGGGGGTCGAAGGTGCTCTAATTTTCTCTAAAAAACTACTCAAAATCGGGCAAGATAAAAGTGTCATCCGATTTCTGTAATCCGGTGTCGTCCATTGCAGAGCTGATAGATGCAGTCTATCCAACAGTTTTACAAAACTATCACAATTTTACCTGGTTGCCAGAGAGGGACATTCTTGCTGCTAAAAATAGGAGAGGTCCACAAAATAAACAATCAAATACTTGCCATGTTACCAGGCGTAGTCACTGAATACAAGTCTACTGATACAGTAGTAGATGCCAATGAGGTCATCAATTTCCCAACAGAATTCCTAAACTCACTTGATCCAGCTGAATTACAAGCACATTTTCTTTTACTTAAAGTTGGCTCTCCAATTATTTTACTACACAACCTCCACCCACCAAAACTTTGCAATGGCACAAGGCTTTGTGTTAAGAAGCTGCTGGACAATGTAATTGAAGCCACTATCTTAACAGGAAAGAGAGAGGGTGAAACAGCTTTTAACCCACAGATACTATTCATTCCCACTGATCTCCCTTTTCAGTTTAAGAGATTACAAGTTCCAGTGAGACTTGCGTTCTCTATTACAATCAACAAGTCACAGGGGCAGACTATTATGTACTGGAGAGTGGATTTGAGATCACTATGTTTCTCCCATGAACAACTTTATGTTGCTTGCTCAAGAGAGGGTTCGCCCAAGAATTTATTTATTCTTGCTCCTAGAGGTGAAACTAAAAATGTTGTTTATAATCAAGTTTTGTGTTAAAGTAATATTTTAGTCAATTTGTCAAGGATTTTACATTATAGTTTGTATATTGTACTTATACTTTTGAAACCTGTAAAAAAATGTCTTCAATTTAACACTATAGCTTTATTTGATTCCTTTTCCTGTATAATATAAGATTGGAATAAATAATTACGCGGGCAACGCCGGGTAATCAACTGGTATATATATATATATATATATATATATATATATATATATATTAAAATAATAAATTGCTGGTATATAAAAATTGCTAATTGCTGTAAGGCTCCAATGTACAAGCGAAATCATTTCAGACACACCAGATCTTCTGGCACTTACCATAGTTGCCAGATGGCCAGTCTGGAACTCCTAGTAAAATTGGAATGTACACAGAATGCTTCAAATATGTCAATACCTTTATAAAGAAAATGTATACGAATTATAACAATCATATTTTTTTCTGTTTCCCCTGCTAAGCTGCTGACTGTACATTCTTATGTTACTTTCTGCAATGAACTGGCATTCTCTTTTCATCTACTAGAACCATATGGAAAGGTTGGCATCAAGATCTCCCTACAGCTGGTTTCATACAGTGCAGACAGTAGGATTTACTTTAACATACTACTTGATCTCTACCGACCAGATACTAATATTGAAGATGCAGACAGATATCTTTGGCTTGCTTCCTCAACTAGTTTTTAGATCCAGCTGGCATTTTGACCAAATGACTAATGCTAGCAAAGAAATATAAATTAAAGAATATTAAGACAATGCTCTAACTTCATGTTTGCTATTAGCATCTACAGGTAAAATTACAATGAAACCTCTAGTGTAATAATAATTTTATTCATATGCAATGTTATATCAATAAAACAGTGACATCTGTCATAATTAATCTACATTAATTTTATCAACTAAATCAACTACAGTTGCTAAATTAAAGTGGTCCTAAGATTAAAAAGTAAAGATTTTCTAATTTATGGGGCACATTTAGAAATGTTAATTGTGTCAAAGCAATATTAATCAACCTTTTTTCTGGTATTGCCTCCGGCAAAATTGGTATTGCCTCTGGCAGAATTTTCTGGTAAGTGAGTGTACCTTGGCACTACCAAAGCTACAGCCTTATAGGTGAGCATCTATAGTTCTCTGAAATTATCCCCTTTTGTTTTCTTTCTTTATCTATGATAAAGGTTTGTAGTAGAGTATTCTGGATTTCAATTAATTTAGGAGACATGTCCTACTCACAGAGTGGTAAAACATTTATTATTTATTTTTTTGTGTTGTGGAGCTAAATAAATATATTCCACTATCCAGCATAAAACTTGGACCTGAATCCGCGGCAAAGAAAGTTAGCAAATTCATTGATTCAATCATGAAAACTTATATTACCATTCTGGGTGGGCCTACATTAAAACTAGGTAGGTGCAGGTCCAGTTCATCACTAAGAGCTTTGTGTTAGTTCCCACCCATACTGCCATTTCTGTGTTGCTGCCCAGGCGGTCTTTAGCCTCGTTTGCCAACTGTGTAGAGGTGAGTGGCATACATGCCATATATAGTAGGTCAAAGGGCAGGGGATTCTGGTTCTCCTGTCTCTTAAGCCTGCCCCCTCTCCGTTGTGACCTGCCTTAATGTTTGACCCTTGATTGGCTAGTGGCCTATTTAAGGCTGACCCATAGCCCCTTTGGCTGTGATAGCATTTAATCCTGTACAGTGCTGTGTGCATTACTGTTTTCTGTTGCTAACCACCTCCTGCCAGACCCTTCCAGCTCCCTGCCTGCCCTGACCTTTACTTGATCTTGGTCCTCCTCTTGCTTGCCTATGATCCCTTTAGAGACCAACTTTGGCTGACCATTACCTGTAGATGATCCCAACTCCATCTCCTGACCACTCTATCGCCTCTGACTCTTTGGATACCACATTTGGCTGACCTTCATCTGTGTATGATCCCTGTCTCCTGAATTTTTTCTCACCTCTGACCCCTTGGATACTATGTCTAGCTGATTGTCTCCCGTGTATGACCCTGGTTCGGTTTCCTAAACACTCTTTTGCCTCTAACCCTTTGGACACCTCGTCCAGCTGACTGTCTCTCATCTTTGACCCTTGTATGGCCTTTTATCTGCCTTATTCCTGTGTTTTCTGGACTTTCTCGCCAAAAGTTCCGTCCTTGCTCCTTGTTCTCAGTCAGTCCTAAGGGCAACAAGGGTTGGGACGGTCCTACTTGTCTCCTAGTAAGAGCTTTCACCTACTAAGCTGGAGCTTTCAATAGTGCAGGTGTGCCATGGAGATTGGGGGAATGGCACCTAACCTACACTGTCACCAGACCAGGGCATAACACCAAATATGTTGTACGCATATAGATGATTGCACAATCCAGTATAAATGTTGCAACTCTTCTATTATATAAACTTTGGGTGCAAACAGGCAGACACATTTCTGATGCTGTATGATTAAAATAAATCAGAGATCGATTCATCACTTACAGTGTTTTTTAGATGGCTTTAGCTACATACAGGCTGACTTGCTGCATCAGTACACCCATTCAAATACAGAAAACTTAGCTAACAACTACATGGGTATACAGAAAAATGTAATGAGAGTACTGCTTTCTGGGTCAGATAGGCAAAAGATAACACCACAAAAAAACCAATGCATAACAATTGGCGCTCAAGACCTTAAAAGCTAAAGTACAACATTTAAAGGTTACAGAAATTTACAAAACATTCTTGAACAGTCTACTATTTCCTTAAGGTATTGGCTTCTTCAAGGCTTCACATATAACATGGAAATTACTTCAACACATTTTCAAATCTGTGTTATCCTATTTTTTTGTTTCTTTTAATAAGTCCCTTTACTTTTCATGACCTACGCAGGGACTGTAACATATTCCCTAATAACCCAAGCAGTTACAGATCGGACTTTGAGGAAAAGATAAATGCATTATCGTGTGAAATCAGTCCAAATGGGCCACAAGTTCAATGCATAAAAAGAATGACACTCCAAGGTTTTCAAATCTTTGGGAATTTGAAGTCGCTCTGTATTATCCCAGAGAAGCAGAACAGAATGCTAAAACCATACTGTATTATCAGATGGGAAAAGGGAAACACTTTTTTTGTGAATAAACACTTAGTGCTGTCATTCAGGTGTGATACAGTATGGCACTAATGTACAGACTGGGGCCTGTTTATGTCTTCATAAATTGCTTTGTTTGCTAGATTCAGCCACAAGTCATTTCCTTGGATACACAGATATTTTGGAAAGTTCTCAAACAAACATTTAATACTTTATAGCACATCAAGTGTAGTTTGCCTTCCATGCTCAGTTTGTCTGTATTTGATTAATGCCAACACTTGGACAACACTGTACACTAAGCTGACGTTAACTCAATTTGTTCTCAGAAATACTTCTTTATTTTGAATTTGTATGGGTTTTGTACTTTTTTATAATGAAAATACATTAAAACTGATTTAGCATAAAAAGTTTTGTTGTTACAAGTTTTTTTATTATATTAGTGCTGAGATTGCATTCAGAATAAAACCCTGTTGGTTTTTACAAAAATAACGAGATTCCTTTACCACCCCTAAGTTAATCAAAAAAGCCTTAATGCATTAGGTAATAATAAATATTTTGTGACTGCCCCTTTATTTCTGAAAAACATTTTTTTGTTTTGTTCACAGCATTGACTTCAATTTTTCTTGTAAACCATTACTGTGAAGATTCAGATGCCAGCTTACACCAGCCTTAGCATCTCCTTTCTCACAGCTACCATGTCATTGCTTACATGTGCAACTATCAGGGTAGCCTTGTGTGACTATCAGAGGTCCCATCACCGTTTTTATCAGCATTTAGGCTTTACAGCCTCTTTTATAAGGCTAGCTACACACATACAATAATTATCGATTAGAAACGAAGATCAACGATTATACCCGATTATTTTGAACGATCATATTGTGCACAATTCTTTTTTTTTTCAAATCAAATTTTTATTAAAGGTTTTTACTTTTTTAAACAGTACAATAACAGTAACATTAAAACAGTACAATAAAATAAAATAAGAAAACAGATACAAAAGAAAACATGTTAAACAAAATGTAGGAAAGAAAAGAAAAAAAAAAAGTTAACCAAAAGAGGTTCACAGTCGGAAACATTATATATCAAATAATTAATTTGAGTTTCACATTAAAGTAAGAATATGTTTTTAGGCAATATAGGGTGGGTTAAAGGACTTCATCCAACCACATTAGAAATAGTAGACCATATGCCCCATTGATAATAAATTTTTTTAGAAGTTGAATTACTATATGCAAAGGCTTTTTCATGACAGTATTGATAGTTGACTCTCTCTATCACTTCTAAAACTGAAAGGGTAATGTTTTGGTTCCATTTACTCACTATTGTTAGTCTTGCAGCGATTAAAATATGAGAAATTACCACCCTGTGAGAGCTAGGGAAATTATCTATTCCTATATTTAGTTGAGGGGAGATATTGAAGGTGCTACCGATAACTTTCTGTAACAAATTGGAGATTTCTAACCAAAATGAGTGAATTTTGGTACATTCCCAGAACATATGCATATACGTACCAATGTCCCAGCACCCTGGCCAACATAATGGAGAGTAGTTAGGGGAAAATTTTGCCAGTCTATAAGGGGTTCTGTGCCATCTTAAAAGCGTTTCTTGGTAACACTCCCAGTGGGATAAGCACTTAGTAAAGGAGATCATAGAAATAATGGCAGCTTTCCATTTAGGTAAAGTGATTGTACACTGCAGGTCCTTCTCCCATATCGAAAAAATTGGGAGTCTCTGCCATTTGTCTTTAGATTGTAAAAGGTTATAATAAATAGGGATACCCTGCTTATGGGATATGGTACCTTGACAACGATGCCAGACTTTAGATGGTACCTTAATGGTAGGGAACGAAGAGGATTTTAACAAAATATTGTGCACAATTCTGTACATGCTGTAACGATACGATTGTTCAAATCTAATACACCAATAATGTACACCCTAGATACATTCGTTTAAACGATCGTTTGTGAACGATCGTTCGAATGATGCAGGAAGTGACATGTACTCGAGAAAGTGTATCACAGAACAATCCACGATCACTAAACGACCGTAGACACAATAGATTAGGAACGATCTTCGCCCAATCAGATCCGCCGGGACGGTCGTTCGTTTTCAGCGAGATTCCTTGTTCGTTGGCAGTGTTGACCAGTCATTGTGCACTTTTTTTGTTAGCAATGATGGAACGATCTGTTGCGGATCATTCGTTTCCAAAGACAATTATTGCACATGTGTACGCAGCCTTAGCGCACATGCAAGGGATTTAGGAGAGAATCACTATAGTCACAGCTTTGAGACTACTGGATCAGTTGCATTCAAGATGGTGGAATCTGCAGTCCCATCTGCAGTTCTGGACATTCTAGGTAACATTCACAAAGGAGGACTGAAAAAAAAAACTAAATAAATGCTTTTTTTTTGGCAAGTGGACAAAGCTTGCAATGGGAAGAATTGTTTGATAGATTGATGTGGAAACAGGGTTGTTTAATGCAGACTAGGAGGTTGTTTGCTAAAGGAATATAAGTAACTATAATTTATAAACTATAAGTAACAGGTTCCAGGGCTTAAAGTAGAACTTGTATTGGGGAGAATTCAATTTACCTCCCGTGCCTGTAATTGAAAAATCTAAAACAAAAACATAAATTAAAATTACATAGTTAAAAAATACATAAATTAATAAAATATAATTAAAATTTCATTTTAATTAGCATGGGGCTGTAACTTACAACATGTTTTTTTTTTCTGAAAACGTTGCATGTAGGAGTTAGGGCAGTGTTAATGGCAGGCTACATTGTGTCAAATTCAAAGTCATCTAAGTTTGCCACAAGACTCATTAAATTGAATGGAGAAGAGTTAGAACCTGTTTTATTTTTATAATTGTCTGCGAGCCCTCATAAATTTATCCTCAGTTATGTTTAAAGGACATCTTTTGGGTCTATCTACTTAATAGATGTTCTGAAATGGTTTAACTAATTTGGCTATTCATGTATTTCTATTGACACCTTGATTTGTAACATAACGGCAACATTTAACTTTGTCTACTTCCTAATCATTAATATTTATATATGTTGTCTGTTTTATATTTATTTTATTCATATTTATTATTTAATATCCACAGAGCTAGCTACAGTTTCTGTCCTTCAACAGAATTGTTTTGGAGGTCTCCGAGGAGTTTGGGACAGCAGCCAAAGTTTATGCAAGGGGAAATGGGGGAGCAGAAATGAAGGATATATGAAGGAGGTCTGCTGAAGCATTATAAGCTGCTCCGCTGTGTGACTCATTTTATTATTAACCATGGCAGCTGTACACAGCAGATGTACAGGGCCTGTTTTTCCCAGCCCAAAGACCATTTTACCTATTTCAATCAATTGTTCTTATATATTTTGACAAACATAAAAAATAATCAGCAAGAGAATGCAAAGTTATATGACTACAGAAAATAAATATAGTCCCAGAAAATATTAGTAAATAATTGGCATGTTTTACCCTTTCATGACCATGGACTAGAGGCATTCCAAGCATAAAGCTTCTATAACCTAATATATATATAACATTTCTAAATATAGGCAATGCTTACTTGCATACAAACCTATTTTTAACTGTATAACTGACAAGTTAACTGAACATATATTACAGAATATGCTGTAGTTTAGCGGACATATATATATATATATATATATATATATATATATATATATATCCTGGCATCTGGTCTGGCTCCTCAGAAGATTTGATGCAAATAATGCAAAGAAGTATGGAAGAAGACCTTTGCTGTTGTTGACAGAGGAAGAAGGAGTTCTGTATAGTGTTGGCATTTAAGTAACTAAACCATATGTGAAATTGTTCCAGACTGGTAAACATCTCCCTTTGGAGTCAGATGGGCAATGCATAAAGACTTGATGTAACCATTTCTACAGGAGTTCTGGGTATGTTGTGGAAACCTGTTTGCAAAGCATAAAGAAATTAACCAAAATTCACATTTTTAAAGTTCCTGTAAATAAAATGGGTTTTAGGCTACAATATAAAGTAGGCATTTTTTTAGAAATTCTATGGCACACCATGGATTATGGATTGTGATTTAGAATGGAGAATATTGGACCCCAGAATGAGAGACCATCATTTAAGTGAAAGAAAGATGGTCTGTTCTCACAAGGGAAACTTCCAGAAGCATGGGTGACCAGGTAGCATTTGTGGCCTTCCAAATTGGCAATTGGCCCCTCTTTTTTGGCACTGTGCAATTTAATGTCCTGCTCAGTAAAGGCTGGTTTGCACCTTGAACACTCCACTTAGCATTACAGAGTTTCACAAATTTGTTGTAATTGTAAAATGTTTTTGGAAGTCATTTATTATTTCAGAAAAGCAATGCAAACATGCGTTTGTGCTTGCAGAAAGCTAGCAGATAAAACAAATATATTAATATATTAAAAAGTAGATTTTTAGAATTATCACCTAATATCAACCATCTAAAACTATTTGCACAGTAGCACAATAGGTGAGTAAAGGAAGGACTATAAATTAATCAGATCTCTCTTGACTTGCACATAATTAAGAGGTGATAAAGTGTTTACAGGGATAAAGCCCTTCATGTGTTTGGGATCTAAAGCTGCGTACACACGTCAGATTTTTCTCTGAATCTGGCGTGTGTACAGTCGGGGTCGTTCATCGTCCGTGGATCCGTCCTGGCGGATCCACGAACGATGAACGATCCTAATGCAAGGGAAGGGGGAGAGCGCACAGCAGGGTGCCGCTCCGTCGTTCTCCCCCTCCCCTCTCCATAGAGTAGAACGGTCCTGTATGTACAGCACTCGTTCATGCATCGTGTAGTCCTTTGTCGTTGGAAAGGATTGTGAAAGATCCTTTCCAACGACAAGAATTGTGTGTACACAGCTTAAAGCTCACTATAACTGGTTAAACAATGGGTGAACAACAGAATATTCACCAGTTGGAAACAAATATAGTGTCGCGCCCCCCCTCCCCAATATTTAAATCAAGCTATTCACTAGTCATGGAACCTGGCTATACAGCAAAATAGGGCCAGTCAGTGGATGCCTTCCATATCCTGGACATACCAGGCCTATAGAAATCTAGCTGCCCTGGAAATGGGGGTAGTGGAAAAGTGTACCCCTTGCTGGACATTCTAGATCTCCATGATCAACATAGTTGGGAGACCAATCCTTGTCCACACTACCATTCACCCAAAGATGTGGGGGTTTGTGAGTGTGGGGCTTGACAGAATTGATTATGTAGAACTTATGAAATTCTAAAGCCTGCATCCTAAAAAACATAACTTACATTAAAGAGGGTGTTACTTAAACACCAAATTTTTAATTGATGGCATATATGATATAAGTTACTCTTTTTGATTGTGTTTTCAAGTAATAATAAATACTTATTTGTTTTATCCTTTATTTGGTAAAAATTTGAGCTTTTGCTTTTAAATTAGGTTTGGCAATGTCATGTGTGTGATCCTGACACAGGGAATTAGCTCCCAGCACAAGCATATCAAAGAGTCTTCTTGCCAGAGATTTGCTCCCTTGCTCGCAGGGCTAAGTACATCACATCCCAATAACTAGTGATAGAGATTTGCAGTGTTTAGGGTCAACAATGGTGCATCTCATACATATGTAGGAGGAACGTTTTCCTGCATGACATCAAGGTTTAGGTAGCAGACCCCGTTATTGTCTTGGAAATATTAGTAAAAGAAACACATATCTCCTATGATAAAATTTCAATGCAGAAGTTATATTTATTATACTAGCATACAACACTTTACTAGCAAAAAAATCCAGTTTCCAGTACACTTATGAAAAGCATTAAACAACATTTAGCAACATGTAGTTACCGAACCCTTGTAAACAAACAAATAATATTTTTATGGGGAACAATAAATAATCCAACAAAGGCCACATAACAACTTATCAGTCAAGTCTTCCTTTCAATTTTAATGATTCAGATGCAATATGATTAGCAAAATATTGTAGAGCAAATGAAACACTTTCACGCTTCATTTGTTGTAGGTGTAGCAATGTATCGGCACCTTTAGAGAGGCGTGAAGAGATCTGTATGCTGCATACAGTAAAATCTGAAATACCATAGCTACATCCTATATTTTCTCAGGAATCCACCTACTTTACTCTGTCAAAATAAATGAAATCAAGCATCTGAAAATGACAACCTTATTTTCACAATTAACAGTTCACAACGACAGAATAAAGAGAGGATGATATTGAATATTATATTCATGAACAATCCTCTTGCTCTTGGGTTTGCAGGGCCATTTATACCATGAGTATATGTGAGAATCTTGTCTTAAGTGCAACCTGCTAAATCTTTGTTCCTTTTGCTCATGTGGTTACAAATGAAATTGTGCATTTATGATCAGTACATTGTGGAGATATGAAATTGTGGTCCTATAAGGCCCCTACATATGGAATGCAATAGGGCACCGTGTCACAATATTTATGATGGTAGAAGAAAGTGGTGTGACTAGAAAGAAACGGGTTGGACTGAAAGTATAATGTAGCAAGAGGGAGCTCCAAAAGACTAGAGGCAACTTGGCAATACAAAAAAGATGTAACTGAATAAAGCAGTTGGCGCCCTTTATTGTTTTACAAATGAGAAACTGGTTTACACAACTTAAACCATAGGTGTATCTTTTTAAAACAACTGTACAGGTTAACCTACCTCCTCTTAGGTAGTATCCCCGAAGACATATCTCAGGTAAGATGCAGTCTTTTGCTACATTGCCAGACATATGCGCACACAGAACAGTGATAACTTTCAGTTTTCTTCCTGGTGTCTGAGTTGTGGTGTTAATAACTGTGTTTTTAAATGTGAATTATGAATTTTTTTTACAATATCCTATTCTGAAGCGTAACTAAACCGTTACTTGCAATCATACAGGTAAGGGTCTGGATAACTTAACTCCCCACGGGAGTTCATTCAGTCCCAGCAGGCATTAGGTTGATAAGCAGATATGTGAACTCATATTAAAATCCAGGGGGCAACCTAGATTTTTTTTATCCCTCTCATCATGTCTTGCATAATCATTTACAAATCTCTCTTGATTCTTCTGATTATCTATAGACTTCACCCATCCTTGTTTTATTTTGTATGCCGAGTGGTATTCTGAGTATACAAAGTTTCAAAGTTAGGTTGAAAAAAGTCCATCAAATTCAACCACTAGGGAAAAAAACATACTAGAAACCAGCATTTTCCAGAAAGAACTATATATGCTCAACTGATCCAGAGGAAGGCAAAAAACCCATATAAAACATGGGTCAATTTACTCCAACAGGGGAAAAAATTCCTTCCTAATTCCGTGATGCATTGGGATGTTCAGTGGATCAACAGTCTCTGGTGTCCAACTTTAATACCCAGTTATGTTCTCTGCTTCTAGAAAAGCATCCAGCTTTTTCCTAAAGCATACTATAGAATGTGCTAAAACTACTTCCTGAGGGAGCCTATTCCACATTTTCACAGGAAGAAGAATGTGGTAAGAATGTGAAGAATCCCTTCCGTATATTGAGACTAAACTTCTCCTCCGGACGCAAAGAGTGCCCCTTGTGCTTTGCAATGACCTTAAATCCTTTTACAGCAAGTTCTTAATATAGACCATTTATATATTTATATTAGGTAATCATAAATGCCTTTTCTCTATAGGAATATATATAACTCAGCTAATATTTCTTCATGCCGAAGCTCCTCAATGCCTCTTATTAGTTTAGTTGCCTTTCTCTGCAGAAGATGGATGCTGCAAATTACCAAATACCATACCAAATACCTTTGTATGTAGTATAATTATTATTATTTTTATTATTGTTAACTAGTATTTATATAGTGCTGACATATTACATAGCACTTTACATTGGCTTATCACTAACTGTCCCTCAAAGGGGCTCACATTCTAAAGTTCCTACCGTAGATATATATATATATATATATAATCTATATATGTCATTATTAAAGTCTAAGGACAATTTTTGGGGATGTGGGGGAAAACTAGAGTACCTAGAGGTAACCCACGCAGACACTGGGAGAAGATACAAACTCCTTGCAGATAGAGTCCTGGCTTGTGTTGAGCCTGTGACCTAGTTCTACAAAGGTGCGAGTGTTAACCACTAAGCCAGCCAAGCTCAGTAGTTGTTCCCATCCAAAACCATCCTTGTCACTCCTAGAGTCACTGCAAAGTACATGGGTATGGTGAAAGCAAAATGCCAGGTAATTGTGATCCAGAGGTTTTTAGGGGTCTATGTGGCGGGTCTAATATCAGAATCTGAAAAAAGAAAAGTGTTGCCTGTAAGCTTTACTAACAAACTGTTACTAAGCTGGTGTGAATGTTAATACTAGTATTGAAGAAACACTCTAAAATGAGTAAAAAGCTTTAAACCCTGTGCAGCACTTTCCCACTTTTCTGGCCTGGGTGAGACTTGTGAATTATTGTGTTAAGATTACAACTTGTCAGTCACACCAACATAGTACCAGTGTGAAATCTAAGCCATGTACAGTATATCACTGACATGATGTACATTTCAGAATTTTGTCATCTCCATAGATAGTCAAGCATATTTATATTTACTGTGAGCATTTTTTCTTTATGATGTTTATGACAATCAAAATAACACAGGTAATGAATAAAATGCCTGCCTTCATTCAGTAACCCTGATGTTGTCTTTAGAATTCAAACCACATTGAAAAGCAGCTTCTGTGGTTTTACTATTGTTTCCACAACAGAAGCCTAAAAAAGCACTTCCGCTAGTTGGCCTAGATCTTTAATACACTGCTTTGGTATTTTTTATCTGATGTATGTCTAACATCTAGATTAGTTAGTCATGATAAAACATTGCATTACAATGACTTTTAAAATGATAAGATATTGCTATACAATTCCTTTTAAATGTACCAAATTAGAGTATATCTAAAGGTAGAACTTTTATTAGTTCTTATTAGTTTTATTATTTAGTTTTTGCTGTCAAAAATACTTACCTGCCTGTTCACTATATTCTAAAAGAACATACAATGCTGCTATAAATCGAGTATTGAATGTTACATCATCCCAAATAAGATGGCCAAAGATCTGGAAACTTGAAAAAAGAAGTAGAAGATGGAGGCACCCACGTCAGAATGAGGACAGGTGATTGCATTAAAAAATTTGTGATCAGGCATGTTTATTTTATTGCAGTTAGGGGATGCCTGTCCTTTAAGTAACTGGTTCTGCCTGGGCACATTTTTTTAATTTTTAAAGTGGAATTTTTATTTTAAAAATGTGTATCTTCTGCAATAAAACAAACTTACTTGCCTGTTTGCAATCTTTTCTATAATGTACACTGGGCTGTGCATGCCCCATGTCTTTCCTACCAGGCCAATCAAGATGATCAAAGATCCTGAACTTGGAGGAGGACCATGCGAAGATGGATTTTATTTTGTTCCAAATATAGAGATGCACATTCTCAGTTTTTAACTGAATATTTATATAATATTTACAGGTTGACAACCAAAAATCCGGCAACCTCCAGACCGAGTTGTGCCGGATTTTCGAAAATTCCGTTTTTTTATACTTACCTCCACACACAGACCAGCCTTCCTCTCGCAGCACCTGCCGACATCTGGCACAGTTCTAGAGACCAGACAGCAGGGACATCTTAACGTGTAATTAGTGTAGCAAGCAAGACCTAGCAGCTGTTTCTGGAGAACAGCGCCATTAAAACATCATTGGCCAAACGATGTACTGCAGTCCCTGTGTTGAAAATGCGATCCAAAATTCATCCTGGAAATCTGAAAGAAAGGGATTATCAATGGCCTGGTTTTCGATTGTCATCCTGTATATTGTTTCTGGCAGAACAAGTCTAGGTGTTATACACCCATTCAAACTGGCTTTAGACATAGTACTTATCATCATTAGATGTTACTGGGCAATAAGCACTATTTTTACATTAAACAATTTGCTGATAAATGTATATATACAAGAATAACTATGTTTCTATGGTTTGTAGCATAGGCTGCATTCATTGGATGTGAATACATAGTTACTTAGCCACTAGAAGCATAGTAAATTAGCTATAACCTTTGCCTTACTACAACAGCTATTCAGAATGTCAGTGCATTTTAAAAAAAAGTCAGTTGACGTTTAGCACTGCAAGAAGAAGCAGTAAACACAATCACTGAGTAGCACTGCAATACTCAATTAGATCTTGAGTACATAATCATTGGATTGGAAATTGGATTGGAAAATATGGCTGCCCTATACATATATAGATACTGTAAACCAGGGGGGCCTACACTTTTTTGGCTTGCGAGCTACTTTTAAAGTGAAAGTCAAAATGATCTACCAACAATAGAAATGCTAAACATGTATTTTTTTTTATATATACCGAGTATGACACAGAAGTGACTGGAGCTAATGAGACATTGAATGGCAGAACATTGCACAGACATTGCACTACAAGATTATAGTTACAGGAAAGCTACAGTTCATCTGTCATAGGAGAATTAGGTGCTGCACAAAAAAAAGAACTGCTAATTTGTACAAAGGTATCCAACCTAGCACTGCTCACCTCTCACCCTCTCTACCTTCTTCCCCACTCCCCACTGTTACACAAGCCTTCTCATGCACTGAAAGACATCCCCAGCATCCCTATAGATGTACAGCAGGGCTGCTGGTAAACTGCAAGGAGGGGTAAGGCAGGGATCTGCGATCGACCTGCATTGCCTTTGCAATCGACCAGTAGATCACGATCAACGTTTTGGGCACCCCTGCTGTAACCTTTTCCAGGTTTCAAAGTTTTTTGAAACAATAACAAATATTGTTAATAAAGTAATATAAAATTAATAATCTCAATCAGATCTTTTTTTATAGCTGTATTAAAAGATTTCAATGACAATATTTGTAATAATAATATTAACAGCAGTGACAAATTTTTATTTCCATGGATCCTGGACAGCAATCTTTCAACTGATGTCCACTGAAAACATATCACTCAAACTTAATTACTTACTGATGAATTGATGTACTTAATTACAATAAAAAAGATCATCTTCTCAATTTTCACCAAATGTATCTTTATTCAAGTTTTCAGATTTGACAGCTGATCCTTAGCACAATCACATTTCCTCTGATGGCCATATTTTTAATGCTGATCTTCATGAAAAAGGTCTGGAATTCCATTTAAAGCCCCTGGCCCTCTAGTTTACCACCCACTGTCTCTTTTGTAAGCCACAACTGGCTAGGAGATACAACAGACCATCTGTCCTGCTGGACCTAAGACAAGTGTCCACTCTGTCCATTAAACAAATTTAGATTGGCTCACCATGCTATCTTTAAAATAAAGGTATTTTGCCAATCTTTGCTATTACAGAAAATGAAAAATTTCCAAGATAAACTGAATTCCTTTCAAAATTATGTGTCTTACAATAGCTTTATGGTGTTAAATAAATAATATCTCCAGACAGGTGCAAAGAAATCACTGCTTTTTAATTTAGAAACCCATTTTTTTTAAGTAGGACACCAATCATATTAAAAAAGCTTATTGATTTACTAAGGAATTTTCTCAACATACATTTATTCCTGAATAATAAATTCTCATACAAGATCCTAAAAGGTAATATATTGATATAAATTCCAAAGTCATTTTACAATTTTGCAGCTGTAGCTTTAAAATATGAAATTAGAATTATGCCCTTTTGTATATTTGATCTGCTGTGTTGTTATCCAATTCTCACTTGGGATTGTGATGGAGAAAAAGTGTCCTATAGTGTTCTATATGTAGTGCTGCCATGGTCCACTGATGACATTTAGCAATGGTTTAACTGTAATAAATAGCAGAGAGCAACAAAATAATACTTTTCCCAATTTTTCTTACAGTTATTTTGGGTGTTCATGAACATCCATATACTTAATGATTCTAACTGAAAGCTAACATAGAAGAGAACAGGTGAATCACTCATTGCATTATGGGAAGCTTGATACTTTCTGGATCTGCCAAACAGTATTTGAACTTTAGCGATTTAGGCATGTGTTTATTGCAGAAAGGGGCAAATCATGTCTCTTCTGCAATAACTGTACTTACCTCACTGATAGCCACCCAGCCATCAAATTTTGCTGAGCTGTGCATGGTTTCCTTATGCTTGCTGGGAATGAATGAACTCCAGCAGGTCTACGGTATCCCAGCACAAAGGTCACTGATGTTCGTTGCAAAAGGATGAAGGAAGATAGTGGCACCCTGCAAAAAAATGAGTATAGGTGAGTATCGCGGGTTTAGTTCAGTGTTAAGGGTAAACCAGAAGCATGGGAAACATATATTGTATACACTTAAATATGAACCAATCCAAATATAAAGAGGTAACCATTTTAACCTAAAAAAAGGTAATAAATAAAGCTCTCCAAAACTGGAGAAGATAGAATTTTTTGGTGAACATGGGTGATCCACCAAACCTGGAATGATTCAGGTCTAGGATTAAAAACATTTGCCAGCAAATAGCAAATTACTTTTAAGAAATCAATTCCAGATTTGCTGGATCTCCCAGGTTCACCCATGAAAGTATATCATCTCTAGTCTTGGAGAGCTTTAATAAATCAGGACCATTGACTATAATAAACATCATGCACAAAATGCATCCGTCACAGCTAACATTCAAAACAGTAATCAACAGAAATGCCAAAAATAAAGTAATGCAAATAAATACATTCACAGTGTCTTATTGTTAGGAGAAAAATAAAATCACATGGGCTCGGACTGTTTATCTTTTTTTAGATTTTACAGAGTATTTTTTTTTACTTTTGAGTTGATTATAATTGGGTCACTTGCTCTTAAATGATTTTTTGTTTAGAGTTGTTGGTCACCAGTGGATGGTGCTGTGTTCTCCTATAAAATGTGTAACAAACAGTAATAATGTCTCAGACAGCAAGGGATTGTTGTACATTTTACATGAGAACACAGCCCCATCTAGTGGTGCATAAACCAAGATTATTTTATTGCGGCATTTTCACGTCACAACTCCTGGTTTATACAAAACTAAATATGATAAACATATTTGTTCTTGTATTTAATTAGATTATACCATGTGATACACTTAGATAAAGTTCTTTCTGTATAAAAAAAAACCAAACATTTAGCCATAGAAAAAAGGTCTGAAAAACATTTGATGGCTAAACCTTCTGTATTTATAACTCCTATTAAACCAGAACTGTCAATTTAATACAGCTGAATTCCCAATGTACAAGTAGAGTGAAATGTCTCATGCTCTGTGCATGAAAAGGAAAGCCTCACATACACATTTGAAAAATGTGTTATTAGCTCTTCAGATGTGTGGAAGTTTATTTTCATGTTAGTTAAAGGGTTAAATAACTTAAGAAGATGAAGAAATGTGTTTAGATCATATCAAGTGTGTCAGGAAGATTCTCTTCCTCCCTTCTGATATCCTGTTTCTCAGGTTTCTATCTAGGTGTCAAGTTTAAATTTGGAACCTGAAGACTGCAATGCAATTAGCTAACATACATCAGAATCTCTGATTAAGACTTCAGAAGTAGATTTTGTGTTAAGTGTGAGTCTGAGATTTTTCTTCAGCTGCCCCAACAGCTGTACAGTAGATGCAGCATTTTGTTTTAAACCATAATAATATTGTGGTTGTATATATGTGTTTGCATAATGGCATATTATATTTTACCTCTGTTTATTGAACTGCTGAGATATTCAAGTCAGTGTGGGCAGAGTTAAGGCAGAAGTGCTTGGTGTAGGTTAAACTGACCCCAAAATTGTATCCCTATTTTATTTCCAATACAGGCCCTTAAAAGTAGGCACAATTATCTAAACAATAAAATACACATTTTTTATATGTATATTATAAACTGCCTTCGTTTATGTCTGTTTTAATACAAATTTGTATTTACTAGTATATTTATCATAGAATTGATAAAACAATGAATCTGACATTTCCTGACATGTTTTAGGAATGAATTGCTCCAATTGAAACCCATGAATTCCACGAGGGAATGTTTAAGGAAATGCCTGATCTCCTGTTTTGGAAATAGGAGCCCTAGGTAGATTTAAAAAACACAAATAATGCAACTTTGTATTCATTATTGTATCATTCAATGTATGATTTCAATGCAAGAGGTTTGAGTACTTAAAAATAAATTAGTATCAGACTCAAGGCATGGAAGGACTAATCAGCACAATAAGTCAACCTATTTGTGTGCTTATAAGAAGACTGGGAGTGGAAAGTAAAGTGACAAAGAGATGAGTACATAATTTTTGGGAATTTTGCTTCACTGATGATTTTTTGTTGGTCACCAGTGGATGGTGCTGTGTTCTCCTATAAAATGTGTAACAAACAGTAATAATGTCTCAGACAGCAAGAGTTTGTTGTACATTTTACATGAGGAAACAGCCCCATCTAGTGGTGCATAAATCAAGATTATTTTACTGCTGCATTTTCACGTCACAACTCTTAGTTTATACTAAAGTAAATATGATAAACATATTTGTTCTTGTATTTAATTGGATTATATTATGTGATATACTTAGATAAAGTTCTTTCTGTATAAAAAAAACAAACATTTATTGATGGCTAAACCTTCTGTATTTATAACTCCTAATAAACCAGCACTGTCAATTTAATACAGCTGAATTCCCAATGTACAAATAGAGTGAAATGTCTCATGCTCTGTGCATTAAAAGGAAAGCCTCACATACACATTTGTGTGCTTATAAGAAGACTGGGAGTGGAAAGTAAAGTGACAGAGATGAGTCCATAATTTTGGGGGATTTTGCTTCACAGTCAATAGCTAGAGTTCATGGCAGCCTGGGCACAAAGGAAGTAGGTTGAATAGGTATTGCTCCCCTTCAATCCGCAAGACTGACAATATCAGTAGTAGTATCAACAATATCAGGCAGTAGTAGCAGAAAAACAGCATATGCAGGAACTGAAGGTAAGTATTGCAGCAAAAGCTACATTTTAATTTTATTTTGAATAGGCTGATGGAAAGGGGGCTGAGGTTCTTGTAAAAGTACTGTTTTTGACAGCACACAATACCAAAAGCTAGCTCAATTTCATACTTTTCTTTCTTTCTTTAATTTTTCCTATACACACAATTAATTATATGACACATAACATCTATAGTATGAGCCTAATTTATTTAAATTATCCAAGACTGGAGAAGATTCTCATGGAAGAACTTGGGTGATCATGAGTGATCAAGCAAAGCTGAAATGGATCTGGTCCAGGACTGAAAACATTTGCCAACTAATAGAAAATTATTTTTACGAAATACATTCTAGGTTCCCATGAAAATCTATCTTCTCAGGTTTTGGAGAGCTTTCATAAAGTAGGCTTGATGTGTTCTGTTATCTTTTTTTCTCATCCAGTTTTGCAACTTTATCATAAAAATGAAAGCAACACCTCCTTTCCTTCTCTACCTTAAAATTGCCTTTAGCTATGCTTCCCCATTACTCCGTACATAAAAAAGTATATTTAAACTTACCAGAAATTCACAGTATTTTTTATTATAACTATATTTGGCCTAATGATTAGTGCATGATGTCCTGTTTTCCCCCCATACATGGATGTACCAGGGCTTTTACTTTGTGAGATATGGGGGAAAGGGGACAATAATGTGTACTTATGGGTAAATTTAAGCACCAGTGATTGGAACAGATTAATTTGTCCTGCAACACCAAGTCATGTCAAAGAAAATAACCTCCTAAACTAATAAGTAAATGTTGACCATGGGCTTTACTGTGCACATATTACATTACATTTGCTCTTGGCATGTGGTACCCTTGTAGTCTGAGGTGTATAATAATTATCTTGGCATGGGATTTCTTTGTAGTCCAAAGTGTATAATGATTATCTTGGCATGTGGTATCCTTGAATTTCAAAGTATATAATGATTACATTGTGGTATAAATATCTAGGGCTGTCTTTTCATAAGCACTACACTGAGAAAAAAATTGCTGTAATGTGCATATCCCTCCTCTTTATTTCTAAATAAAATCTATGAATAAAATATTATACATCCACATCTGTTACAAAAATTAAATCCGTCTGTCCAAAAAAGAAAACGGTATGCTGTTGTAGATACATGTGGTAAGTAATTGGCCTGAAACTGGTACATCTGAAAAGAAGTCTAGAAGATGCAGTGTTTACAAGCTGGACTCCAAAGAGGCGCATGATAAACATTAGTTGGGGATTTATTAAACAACTGGCAACACTATCTAATGGCTTGTACATAAATTCTGCTGTCAAATGCTGAGTTTACACTTTTAAATTAAAATGCAGCACAGCCCTAAATTATGCCTTTAAATGCAAAAGGCTGTTTGATTTGCTTTCTGTGCAATGCAAAAACATATCCAAGAAAGCAGTGTAATACAAATTAAAATTATAATCCAGCTCTAATGTAGGTCCCAGAGTACCTATGCAGCAGTGACATTCTCCTTGTCCTGAGGCTTCCAGTCCCTGTCTTCCTGCACACAGAATCAAATTGGGTGGTGTGAGGTGCTCTGTCATGCTTTCATCCAGAGCCAAAGGTGAGCAGAAACAGAGATATAGGTTGTACGGCTTTTAAAGTGGAACTTTATTTAAAATAAAATACCACTTAATTTACTTCCGCAGAACCCTTGATCCCTCCACAGCTGGCCCCATTTTGGTCCCGCACCTTCCTGGATTCTTCATTTATCCCAGAATGGAGGAAGTGCAGGCCGCCTGTATCTTCTTCCTTCTTTTGCCTACATCGCCTGATCTTTTTAGGTGACATATCTCTACATATGCTCTAAAAAAGAATGCCGATCTCATTGCACATGTGAGAGATCAGCACTTTTTTGTCAATGCCTTGAAAAGCCCCTTTTGTACATGCCTGTTATTGGGCATGCCCAGAAGTAGCAGCCTGAATCCTCTTGGGATACATGACTTAGGCATCCCAGGAGGCTCTGCGCTCTCCTTCCCCCTTTTTTTTAAAGGGCATTTGTGTGTGTGTGTGTGGGGGGGGGTTGGACAACGAAATTTTTACTATATATAAAAGGGTTATCTAACCTTTTATACAAAGTAAAAATTGTGTTGATGGGTCCACTTTAAGGTGTACGGGAGTCTGTAGGAAAGTGAGGTAAGCTTCTGCAGGCCCTTTGTCAGCTGAAGATGTTAGTTTATTGCCCAGTTTGCCAACCCCAAAGCCAGCCCTATACATTGTTTCCTGAAAAAATCTTAGCATCCTGCTTCAATACTTTTCTGTTCTGATACAAGCAGGGGTGACACTTATATAAATATATGCAAATACCATATTGCCTTGATATATGAAGAGCACAAGGAGGTCCTTGCCAGTCATGCTTACCCATAGTGCAGTAAGCAATTCATATATGAGAATTTCCCTTTCCTAATGGGGTGAATTTAATAGCAAATGTCCACTTAGCAAAGTGATTTGGTTTACACTCAGTACTTTTGACATACGATGCATTTCTTCTTCTCATGCATCATATTTTTGTACCTGGAGTTTTTAATACAAAAAGAACTATTACTTCTCAGCCACCAATCAGCTTCAAACATTTATTCTCAACTTGTTATTTGCCTGTCCACATCTGGATGTAATCAGTGGCAATATGAGACAAGACAGCTTGTTCTTACCTGGGAAACAAAAACAAGAGTAATATGCACAAAAATATTCTCATTGCTGTTTTTGATACAATAAAAATTTACTTGAACAATTTCCCCAATATATACAGTATAATTTGCATTTCAAATGGAGATCAAATATTTATTGAAAAAATATTAAAGGCGCAATGACAAGTTTATATCTTTTAAAGGCGCCATTTAAATAAAAAAATCCTTTTAATCAAGTATCACACCTGTAGGCAGCCATAACCTCTCTTTCTTTTTTGATAACCAAAAGGTGTGGGATTTCTGCAACAGATAATTAATCTCTGTTGTTATCTATAGTTTCATAGTTAACACTGTCTTAAAAGTGTAAAAACACATTCACACCTCACAAAACAGATGATTAACTAATCAAATGACAATATGGATATTTGACTAGAGCTTTGGAATGAATTCTGCAATGAGAGTTCCAGAAGTAGCATTTTTCTTCTAAACTGAATATTGCATTTAATTAATTTTAATGTAAGATGGTGTTTTATTTTTTTCCCCAAATATTTGACTGGTGATGAAGGAAGCCTGGCTGATTTGGTGGAACAGAGACTAGAGTGGTAACATCTATCCAGTTTTTCATGAACTAACATAGCAGTTCCTTGAAGCCTCAAAGTAGTTGCCTTGAGAAATAATTTAAGATTAAGGGTATTCCTTTTCTGGAAGTACCCAAGGGGGATCCCAGTTTTATTCCTTGACTAACCATACAAGTGTATGGGATACTATTCCCCCACTCCTTTAGGGCCACAGTCAAAGACGAAAATTGTTGACCCTTTTCAACAGGCAAACATTAGTTCCTCCAAAAAGTGAGAGAAATAATTAAGAATTTACAGTCTACGCTTGCTACAGGGCTTGCTACCCTCTCTTACTTTCTCTTCTAAGGACCAGTCAGCAGAAAACTGAAGCTTCAGGCTCATAAGATTCAAAAGAGCCCCCACCATAAATTTCCTGTTATTATGGGGTTTCATTTTTACTTCTGGGTATTTTTACAATTGGGAAGGAAATAGAAAATTACCCCAAAAGAAGCACAAGTACTACCTTCATTACACTAAAGCTCCTCCTCTATTTTAAAATTTCTATATAAACATTAGGGATGAATGGAATAAAACAAGAGAGGAAACCAGGCAACACAAAATATTTATTAAAGCTTTATCCCATTAGACATTGTCTTTTTGTCAATACTGATTGTTAATGCATTACTGACAAGGCTGGTATGCCACTCAATCATGCTGATAAAGGATACAGTTTTAATAAAGGGTTTACAAAATAAGCAAATCAGCACAGACCTCAGAAATGTGTTCACTTCGCCAGTAGAGTCTGCACTAGCCTTGACATTAGTTACCAAGGTCATGCTAAATTCCAGTGGGGATACGGTAGACAAAATTAAGGTCTTGTGCATAGGATTTATTTGCTAATACCTCAAGTTACATTATTTGGTGGGCACTCTGAGTTATGTTGGCAACACAAACCCTGGTTGGTGGATTTAGGTTCAGTCAGTTGATGGAATGAACCACTATCTTTCAGGATCACAGTGCTGAGACTTTTAATGAGGGTGCTGCTTCTTATCGTATTCCACATGGGGTAAGAATTTACAATACTTAGATGACATTGTCCTATTTACCAAGGATGATTATGCCCCTCTCAGGTACATAGTTTTCACTACTGAAAAATTAAAATTTCATATACAAGCCATAGTGATGGAATGTACATTTTGGTACTTTTGCCCAAAACATGCCTAACATGCCAGAAATCATAGCTTCCTTTCTAACTTTCTGAGCTTTTCTCCATTTAGTTTAGAACAACAGAATGAACATCTAGCTGAACAATTGCATGGGAGTTGCATACATATAGCTTCAGTGGAATGATGAAACAACTCTCAGCCTGAGGATGATGCAGGAACATGCTAGAAACAGTCATGGCTCTGGCTTGGTCATTCCTGGAGGATCGGACGGCCATCTACATCTAAGTTAGTCAAAACCAGGAACAAATGGTCCCTGAAGTAAACAGTCTTCCTCATTTTAACCTAGACCTAATTGTGACAATATAAAACATTAAATGCAGTCCCTACCTAGATTGGAATAGTTTTTACATTGAATCCATTGCCCAGCGGTAACATAATGTAAATCATAATGCTGACATCTTAGTTCCAAGGTAAATTGATTTAAACTAATGATTACTATCATACCTTGGAACTAAGATGTCAGCAATATGATTTTTTCCAATACTTAATGTATGTTACCACTGGGCAATCGATTCAATGTAAAAATGCAAATTAATATTGGTAGTCAAACATCTTAAAAACATTGTATTAGAATTTGAACACAATTATATCATATTTTAATTTTTAATGTTATATGTTTATACTTTGTATCTGTACAACATATAAATCATCCAACCTCTGCAACTACATACCCCTGAGGAAGCCTATAATTGTCGAAACGCGTCAGAATTTACGTGATCGCAACTAGTCCTTTTTGTTTTCAATTTTTATATTGTATGATGTTAGAAAATTTATGTCTAGATGAAGTATCCAAACCCTGTGACATTAACAGTCAATTGGATATATGGTGAAAAATGTAATCTGTACCATTGATGCATGTACCAACTGCAAATTGAAAAATACACATTTTACTCTTTTGCACAAAAACTTTGAGCCTGAAACCTCTTTCTTTCCCCTGTACCTGCACAATATGTTCTAAACAATTAATAAAGAGGTGGCTCTACACAACACTTATCAAGCAGAGACAAGAACAAACACCGATTACGAAGTAATGTCTTATACATGTAAAACTAAGTAGAGGCACCAAAAGAGCTATTTTCCAGTAAGAACCTAATCTCTCAAGGTATTTTCTATTGCAACCTGTGGTCCACAAGAAAATTTTGGTGATCCACGGCTCTGGCAGCTGCAGATGCAGATGCAGCTGCGGGGCCAGGGGCACCGACCATGTTTCCCGTATGCATTGTAGGATAAGGGTGGTGGGTGAGTTGTGTCCAGAGACACTCAGAGCTGCGATGAGAGAGTAGGCGGATTCTGGCCTCATGACTTTACTCTGGGGGAAGTTTCTTCCCCTTTGAGTGACACACGGCTCCCCCCTGCATGCGCGATCTGAAGTCCGAAAATTTAGTGGTCTGTGACATCCAAAAGGTTGTGGACCAATGTTCTATTGCATGTACGAAAGGGTGCTGAGAAGTTCCTGGCTTTGCCCCCTTCCAGATGAAATAGAAAAAAGAGTATGGGGGCATATGACAGCCTAACAGCTTAGTATGTAACTGTGCAAATATCAGGTCTTTGTGATTCTTAAAACTGTTTTTTCTTTTAGTGAGAAACTGTGATGGCAGAGGCACAAGCAAGTTTTACGCCATTGGAGTTACGGGCCGTCATGAAGTTTTTGTGTAAGGACATTTACACTGAGATGTCACAAACCCTGGGGGAGAAGTGTCCTTCCTACAGCACTGTCAAAACCTGGATATCTCATTTCAAGACTGGGCATTTCACCATTGAAGCACCCCCAACCTCAACTGACACGGCAACCTGCGATGCTGTTCATGAGCTGAATATTGAAGACCGGCGAATATCTGCAAAAAAGCCCAGATACTTGCCCAGCGTGTTGGGTTTGTTCTCACCACTATCCTAGACATGCGCAAGCTTTCAGCGAACTGGGTGCCGAAATGTTTCAACAGTGATCAGAAGAAGGAACGAGTTGACACATCAAAAGCTGTTTGGGCCCATTTTGAAGCTGCACAGGACTTTTGGCTAGGTTAGTGACTGAGGATAAAACCTGGCTCCTATGATCCTGAAACCAAGGAACAGTCAAAGGAATGGCGCCACAGTGGGTCACCGAGGCCGAAAAAGTTACGAACCCAGAAATCGGCCAAAGAAGTCATGGCGTCCGTTTTCTGGGTCAAAGACAGTATTCTGTTGGTGGACTATCTACCTCAGGGCTCTAGTATCACCAGACAGTATTATGCTAACCTTCTAGACCAGCTAAGGAAGGCAATTAAGACGAAACCCCGTAGAAAGTTGACCAAAGGGATCCTTTTTTTGCAGGACAATGCACCTGCGCACACGTCAGACGTTGTGGTTGCCAAATTGAACACCCTGGGTTTCCAATTGTTCCACCACCCCTCCTACTCTCCTGACCTGGCCCCTTCGGACTATTATCTGTGCCTGAATTTGAAGAAACACCTGAAGGGGCAATGTTTTGAGGACATTTCTGAAGTCACAGATGCTGCTGAGAGCTGGTTTGCGGCCCAACCAAAGGACTTTTATTTTAATGATCTGGAAAAGCTGCAACTAAGCTGTACCAAGTGCATCAGTCTCAGGGGGAATATGTTGAATAAATGTGGTATTTCATAACTCTGGTTCCCTTCTTTCTGGGCAAAGGCAGGAACTTCCCAGCACCCCTCGTATCTACCCAGGCTAAAGCTGATGACTTGTAAGTTGAAAATCAGAGACTGAGGAGGATTTGTTGCTCAGAAAAGGTAGCCCAAACTCTACTGAAAATGCAAATAAGACAAAACCAATTCCACTGGCACTAAGCTGAACCACTAGATCAACTGCAACCACAGATCTCTAATGTTCTGGGATTTATTCAGGAATAGTAGACATGGGCCTAACAGTTTCTTGGAATATCAAAACCCGAAACAAAGTGATTGGCAAAGGGAACATCCGTGAGCCCTTAACTGTACACAGCAGAAAGCCCCTGAATGCTGTGTACATTAACACCTAACCTACAGCCCAATATATACAGTGGTACTGAACAGTGGTGAGACTCCTAGTTATGTACAATTTGGTCACATGTGAAAATATGTTTCCTCCTCACTTGTTTTGTAAGCAATGTAATATCAAGAATTGTCTGGAAGTGCTTGTGGGAGCCTGGTCTTGTTCGTTGAGGTTGTTTATTATATACATTTTTTTTTTTGCATTTACCTGGATTTTTTTAAACCTGTCGCATTGGAATGTAAAGTTTATGGCTGCTGATTTTCCTGAACATTGTTTTGTCATCAAAATTGTTGTACACTTAGGTAACCATATTGAACTTCTGAGAAGTTGTCAGTGGGCAGGGTACAATCATTCTTATTATTATTATCATTATTATTAATATTATTATTATTATTATGAATAGACAGGATTTATATAGCACCAACATATTACGCAGCCCTGTACATTAAATAGGGGTTGCAAATGACAGACTAATACAGACAGTGATACAGGAGGAGAGGACCCTGCCTCAAAAAGCCCACAATCTAGTAGGTGGGGGAATTTACACATAATAGGAGGGGAGATATGTAGTGGTGGGAGTAGTATTGAGTTTAAAAGGCAGAAGATGGGTAGGAAAGTTTGAAAAAATGGGTTTTGAGCGCTCTTTTAAATGAGCAGAAAGTAGGAGCAAGCCAAATAGGATGAGGAAGACCATTCCAGAGAGTTGGGGCAGCTCTAGAGAAGTCTTGTATCCGTGTGTGTGATGAGGTTATGAGTGAGGAAGTCATTAGTAGGTCATTGGAGGACCAAAGAGAGCGGCTGGGGGAGTATTTTTTTACCAGGTCAGAAATGTAAGTGGGACAATAACTGTATAGGGATTTGAAGGCAAAGCACAGGAGCTTGAATTTGATTCTAAGGTGAAATGGAAGCCAGTGTAGAGATCTGCAAAGAGATGTAGCGGAAGAGGAGCGGTGGGAAGGATGAGTCTGGCTGCAGCATTCATAATAGATTGTAGAGGAGGGAGCCCGGTTAGTGGAATACCAGAGAGGAGGAGGTTACAGTAGTCCAGACGAGAGATGATAAAAGCATGTACAAGGAGTTTGGTGATCTCAGTGGACAGGTAGGGGCGGATTTTGGAGATGTTGCGTAGCTGAAAGTGACAGGACCTGGAAATGTTCTGAATATGGGGGGTGAATGAGAGGGCCGAGTCAAAGGTGACACCAAGACAACGTGCCTGAGGGGAGGGCCGAATAAGTGTTGTTAACAGATAGATATATGTCAGGGGGAGATGCGGAATTTGAGGGGGGGATGATGATGAGTTCTGTTTTATCCAGGTTGAGTTTCAGGAAATGGTCAGACATCCATGATGAGATGGCTGACAGGCAGCGTGAGACCTTATCCAGGACTGAGGGAGACAGGTCAGGGGTGGACAGATAGATTTGATAGAATCATGTAATCCATTACAGTATACTGCTCCTTTAAATTAACTTTAGGTCTTCTACAGCTTTTACTGGTTCCTTCTGCTGACCTTCATGTCATTACTGTCCCCTGTAGTTATGTGAAGGTCAGCAGTAGAAATCAGTGAGAGCTCGTAGGGACTCGTAAGGGCTCGTAAGGTGAGCAACAATTTAGTGGATATTGGTGGCTATATTGTAGGGTTGCCATCTGGCTGGTTAAATTGGGACCTAGTGACAAATTTTGACTCAGTAAAGTTATAAAGGCAACCTTAAAGAGGAATTAAACTTATAAGACAAACGATGTGAACAAGCAGGGCCATTATTGCAGAAGGGACAGGTGATGCCTCCTCTAAATTAACATAAACCTACCTGCCTGTAGGCAATATTTTTACATACAGATTGAACAGTGGGAAGGAGAGAGGAAGGAAGAGGGGAGAAAGAGAGTGAAAGGGGGGAAGTAAAAAAGAGGGAGGGGGTGGGGAGAGAGAGGACAGAAGAGAATGAGAACAGAGAAGGAGAGAGAAGGGGACAAGAGGGAGGGAGGGAGAGGAGAGAAAGAGGGTTCTGAAAGGCAGATTGGAATGGAGAGCAATGATACCTTTGATACATATTTTACCATGCACAGATCTCTGCACTGTAGGTGACCTGAGTAAAATCACTTTCACTTGGCACAGTGCACATTTTCAACACGTGTTCATTCATACTGCTGTAGCCAATCAACATGGTCGAAGATCCCCAGTCTGGAAAAGACTGTGAGAAGATGTTGAGGCTGATGCAGGGACTTGGGGATGTTTAATTGATGGAGAGTTATGAGAGTATGGCTCTACTTGAATTTCAGCGGATCATTCCTGTAAAATGGAGCAGAGTTCAGGAACATAGATGTAGGACAAAATAATAGTGCTTACACTCTTGTTTTGCAGAATCTTTGCTTGGACTGGTATTAAAGGCAGAGTCAGTTTAACCCTTTTGCTGCCAAGGATGTAAGGGTGATGTTGTTACGGTAGCTTGGAGTGCATTCACAGGTCTTCAGCTGACTGTTGGCTATGTTGTAGATGTGACAAACCGTTAAGTCACCTGCTACATCTAGTAAAGGTTGGATGTGCTGCTCCCCTGTATCCCAAGCTTATCTATTCCTGCAAGGTACCTGGCACCTCCATGATGGGTGTCAGGAATGATAGTGGCAGGGATGCAGCAAGAATGTCAGTGGAATTGGTCAGCTCTGAGCACTTTTGGATTACAGCTATCATTCTAGAGCCAGGGATGGGGTAGAGAGTTGTGAGAGCACAATCTGTGTTGACACTGCAACCTTGGATGTCACCTTAAAGAGAACCTGTCACCTGCACAGTGATATTACATGAGGTGCTGAAAAAGGGGAACTTTTCTGAAAAAAAAAAACCTTACTTATCTTATCTTTACTAATGACAAGCCCGCGATCTGTCACAAACCCAGTTTGTCCCCTGCTGTTTTGTCTTCCCTCTTCTTTTTGGCACTCACTGTTGTATCCAATGCCGTCATCTTCTTTCCTCTTCTTCTGGGTTCTTATCACATTTACCTCTTCTTCACTAAACTGCAGATCCCTCTCTCCTGCACATGGGAGCAACTGGCTTTCGCTGCCAAGCTTTATCAGTTTCGTCCAACCCGACGGCCAATCAGAAAATAACCTCTTAACCATCTCTGGTTTGCCCAAGGACCACAACCTGGCAGTAACCAGCAGCACAACATCCTCACTCTGGAGAAGACCTGGTTACCACCTCTGCACCTTGGCCCTTCTTAGGTCTCACACCACTTTTGCGCAAGCTGTAGCGCCCCCCTAGTAGTCCTGTCTCCCCAAGCATGACAGTTGTTCTCACATCACCCAAACTCGCACTGTGCATGTGCGAAATCTGGTGACGTCTTCCTGAAAAAGTACAAAAAAGATTGCCGATCTTATGGATCAAGATCACGCATGTGTGAGCATTTACATTTTAGGAAAGCCCCTGATGAAGCATATTTAATCTTGGGCTAGCACACTCCACAGCCTCCTGGAATATGGGATGTATGTATCCCAGAAGGCTGTTGGACAGAAGGGGAGGGGACCTTCCCAAAGAAAATTAAAACAGCATTTACAAAAAAAAAAAAAAAAAATGATGAACCCCTTTAAAAATGAGATAATGTAGTTTAAAACGGTCCTGAACTCAACATTTTCACTTTACATAAAAGGGTAGACAACGAGGGACCAGATTTAGGGAAGGTCCAGCACCATCGAGGGATCTGCAGGATTAAAGGGAAGTGTTTTTTTTTTTCAGTTTAGTTGCGCTTTAGGCAGTACATTTGACTTAAAGCAGACCTTCTATTAAAATAAAAATACACTTTTACTACCGCAGAGCTCTTGATACCTCCACAATTGGCTTTAGTTTGGTCCCACTCCAGAATGAAGGGTCCAGCGCGGGACCGAACAAGCAGTTGAAGCCTTCTTCCAACGTCTTCTTCCTGCCTCTGCTTACCCCATCTCACAGTACACAGCTGCTTCCCCAGACGTTTTCTCATGTAAATGTAAAAAGAAAAATACAAATCTCACTACGCATGTGTGCAGGAAAAACCCTTCTGCACATACCTGATCCCGGCCATATACAGAAGGGGCTTTTCCCGCAATGTAAAAGGAGCAGTCGGAAGCCTCCTGGAATGAGTAATGTAAGTATCCCAGAAGGCTGTGGAGCTTTCCATTGAGTCTTTACTGCTGCGGTGAAAGAGACTTTAAAAAAAAAAGGGCCTCCCTTTTATTTAAAAAAGAAAAACAGAGTAAGCTTCCCCCTTTAAATATAAAAATGTGCTGATAGGTCCTCTTTACCCTCAGTATCACTCGGTATCCCCGAGTGTGGCTTGGGTTAATAAAAAAACAGCTGATAGTGGTAAACCTGAGCCACACTTGAGGTAGCTAAAAAAATAATGAATAAAGACTTACCTGGTCCCACTGGCGTCCTCCAATGCTAGTCTGATCCCACCCTCGGCTGCGTCCTCTACCTCCGACTATTGCAATGACGTTGCCCAGCAGTTCCCGATGACGTTGATGAGTGCGGCCGCCACGAGGGGGCGTGGCAAGAATTTCAAATTATTTTGTATTGGATTCAATACAAAATAACTGTATTGAATCCAATACAAAGTAATCATTATATATATGCTACTGTACAGTTATATTACATATTTCAGTATTTTTGATTTATTTATGCACCCTTGTTTTAACAGATTTTTGATTTTTAAAGTTTATTATTAAATTTAATTTATCCTTTTGTGTTTTAAACTTTATTATACTCAGGATGTCCACTAGACCCTTGTTTTGACATATTTCGGTGAGTTATGCCAGGCCTACAATGTAAAAAAATCGTACCACTTTTAGACATAAATCTGAGATGAACCACCCAAGAGTGCTTTGTTTGACAATTGGGTGTCAATATTGTGCAACATAAAAATCTGAAATAGAACCATTTTATTTAAATTTTCAGAAAAATTTAGTAATATAATTACACTAATATCTGTAATATAATAGAAAATATATTAATGTAAATGTTGGAGGCTTTAGGTGTCCCCCAGGGCTAACATGTAATGAATAGTAAAAATAAAATACAATGTAAAAATGACTCAGCAAAAGATGAGCAATAAAAAGTCCCACTGAGCACAACCTACATACAAGCAGAAAGGTGAACTGGTTGCATTAAAGAAAGCGCCCCAGCATACCTTTAGACGTGCACGATGAAAACTCCGCCCACGCTTTGATAACGTTGAGAAAATTGCTGGACGCCCAATCTCACTTTCTCACTTACATTGTATACCGGTGGCACGGGAGGAGAGGGAAGTTTTCACTTACAAATGAACTACATCAATAATGATTATTTAAATTCATGTAAAGCCATAGGAAAAAGGGGTCGCTCGTCTAAAGGAATGCCAGGGATGCCATTTTTATGTTACGTGCCGTAACCCGGAAGTACATGTGTAGGTAGTGTCTGACCCCAAACAAGGTTACGTGCGTGTGCAGTGATGCTGTAATGTACTGAAGGCTCCATAGACTGTAGTGTTGTTGTGTCTTCCCTGTCATGGACTCTGACAAAGCGGGTAAGCCCTGCTGGGTATTTACTAAACGTCTATGCTGAACGTTTTAGCAGGCATGGCAGTATGTAAACACAATACTTCACGATAGCTGGGATGTGGGATTCATAGTTTATGTTATATGCTGCAGCTCTGAACTTCTGGCTTGCTTTAATTATCAATTTTAGCTTGTAAATTAAAAAACCCCAAACAGTTTCAGCATAAAAATACTTCTGTTTAAACCACAAGATGGGGAGGGGGTGAGGGGGGCAAACAGTACAGCGCCACTGTATTTCGGAGGTATCAATAAGGAGAGCGGCTGTGATTGGTGCTCATTCTGCCCTCATCCAATCACTGGCCCTTCACAGAATACAAGGAGTCTGTGATTGGCCGGGGAGAGAAGATGTATAGTTTGTCAGAGCCCCAAAAGTACAGCGGAGTTTTACTAATCTCTGGAATGTAGGGATATTATCACAGTAATGTTTAATTAGTGAATTGTTTGACATATTTTAGTTTTCTAGCTGGAGGAATTCTTTAATTTACTGTGCATAATGCTATTTGATGGCTCAGAGGTTAGCCACTATGGCTTTTAAGCCCTAGGTCCCATGTTCAAATCCTGGCCAGGATGCTATCTGCATGGAGTTTGCATGCAGTTAGGTTAATTGGATCCCCCCCCCCCCCTAAAAAAAAAAAAAAATTATATATATTGGCCTTAGACACATGACTATGGTAGGGACATTAGATTGTGAGCCTCTTCGAGGGACAGTTAGGGACATGACTATGGACATTGTACAGTGCTGCGTTATATGTCGGCACTACATCAATACTGCCTAATATTATTGAGATGATGAGACAGATGTCCATGTTGGATAATTTGTCCCTCACCTACAATTGTGGTAACAATTGTAAAAAGTCAGTTTTTCTGTCGTGTTCTGTTCTTGTTTCCACTGTGTTCCAGACCTAGTGACAAGTCATCTTAGATTCTACTTAAGTGCCAGTGGCAGTGGTCAGCAGAACAAATTGAAAGCTTGAATTACAAAAAGATTACCTCCCGGTTGGTCTGAATAATAATTATTTTTAAATGTAAAAGCCGTACATTTAAAAATACTTGTTATTTTAAATTGCCCTCCTGGTCCCGCCCCCCCCAGGCGCACTCTCGTCCGTTCGGCATCTGCGTTTCCTGGCCTCGTGTCCCCACTGTTCACACCCCAGGGATACAGATGTCGGCAGGACATCGCCAGGCTACACAGATGGGTGGGCATCCCCAGGGGAAACACATAAGACTAGACATAGGCTTAAAAACTCTCTTGCAACTCCACCCCAACTTTGGCTCAGGGTTACTGCTTTTGGTATTGAAAATTAACCCCGAGCAACATTTGCGAATACCGACAGGGAGGTAAAGTTCTAATTTTCGATCACAAAGGGTATTGTTGCAGAAAGGGGCAGGCAATGTTTCTTCTGCAATAAGCAGAATACCTCCCTGATTACTACGAGAACTGTCAAAAACACTGAGCTGTGTGTTGGTTGCCTGGATATCTGGCAATTCTGGCTTTCCCTGCACTTGCCGGGACTGAATGATTGAGTCTGGTTTATTAAAGCTCTCCAAGGCTGGAGAGGATACACTTTCATCAGTGAAATTGGGTGAACCAGCAAACCTGGAATAGATCTGCTCCAGAATTGAAATCATTTGCTAAAAAATAGCTAATGACTTTTAAGAAATCCATTCCAGGTTTGCTTGATCACCCAGCTTCACTGATGAAAGTTTATCCTCTCCTTCCTTGGAGAGCTTGGAGGGTCATTGTGAGGGAGTTACATCATCACCACCTGATCCAACCTGGATCCAGGAAGAGAAGAAGGTAGTGGTGCGTTGCAACGGAACAGGGAAAGGTGAGTATAATGGGGTTCAGTTCCACACCTCTGAATGTTCATCTAGAACTTGTGTTTAGTGCTTCTGGGTGTCAATGGCTAGGTGATGGTAGAGGTTTCAAGGAAAAAATGCTTAGTTTTTCCAGTGGTTTGCAAATGCTCATGTTTGCATTTTTATTGTCTTACAAAGCCATAATTTGTGGGGAAAATATTCAAAAATATTGTGGTTCTCTCAAATGTTAAAACCACTCTTTAATAGGCCCAGGACCTCAGCTCCCGCTCTCCTATCCATATATTGTCCTCAGGAATCCGGCTTGCCAAAAAACAGGAAGAGGGCAAAAAATGTGTAATCCACTTTTCATTGGGCAAAACTAGACAAAAGTTATGTTTTTAGGGGAGGAGACTCATCCCCATAGCATAACCCCAGTGTTGCTTTTGGCTGTGGGTAGGATGCTTTTTGGAATCTGAAAAACCCTCTTTAATAAGGGGCCCCTCATATTTCTATCCTCTAACCCTCCCTCTGCCCCATGACTTGCAGAAGTGTTTGGAGGTGGCATTCTAACTGCATTTTAAAGCATTAGATTATGTAATATATGCATTAGTTGATGCTGTTTTTATTTGTCTTAAATTTTATTTTTGGAACAAAAAATTAACAGGGCCTCTTCCCTTCTGTCTTTATCTTGGACAAGGTAAAGACTGAAGTGGAAACCTGAAGCCTCCTGGGATATTCTAGATATTCTAGAAGGATGTGGAATGCTCTCAGATTTTGGCATTCATCAAAAGGAGCTTTCCTGTAATGTAAAAAAATGTATTTGGTAATTATTAATGGCATAACGAAGGATATACCCACACCAGCCCATGAAATAGCCTTTGTGTCAATTGTCCAATTACTTTTGAGCCCCTGAAATTATGTGATTGTATAAAAAAAAAGGCTTTAGTTCCCCACATTTTTATGCAATCTTTTGATTCTGTAGTTCAACTGCACCTGAGTTGTTTCATTTAAAACTAGCTGTGATAATGTACAGAACCAAAATTAGAAAAAAAGTTGTCTCTGTCCAAATATTTGTGGACCTAACTATATATATATATATATATATATATATATATATATATATATATACACTCAGTGCTCAACCCAGAATTTTTTTTAAGCCGGGTGGGAAGAAATTGTAGGTGGGTGGCAGCCCCTGTATTGTAACCACCGAAAAACAGCCAGGTGGGTGCTGAAAAGTGCCGGGTGGTGCACCCAGCTAAAAGGGCCTGGGGAGAACCCTGATATACTATATATATATATATGTATATATATCACACTTTTTTTTCTGTTTCAAAGTTTTGTACCGGTCAGGAGCCGGTAATTTTAGTGGTCTGCGGGACCAAAAAGGTTGGCGACCACTGCTCCAGATGATCAACTTTCTAGAAAGATATTGTTGCTTCTACTTTTTGTAATTGGGCTTCAAAGTTAAATTTCTTTAGCATCATCTGACTTTTTCTAATCAACACGTTCTACTTGTACAGTTGCTTAATCCTCATTTTCACAGGCAC
Organism: Pyxicephalus adspersus; assembly: GCF_032062135.1. NCBI lineage: Eukaryota > Metazoa > Chordata > Amphibia > Anura > Pyxicephalidae > Pyxicephalus > Pyxicephalus adspersus. The sequence continues at coordinate 106,994,874 of NC_092862.1, read as the reverse complement.
AGGTTTTAAAGCATACAAGTAATAAATAGGTTGCAATATAGGAATGAATCTGAGCAACCTTAGATTAGATGGGCTGCGCAGACTCTACAGAAATTAATGGATCTGGGTCACCTTGTAGCTAAGCCAGGGTAAACTTACTTGTTAAAGTTATGTGTTAATTAAGTCATCATTTTCTATTTGATCTCTAAATTGTAACATTTCCTGTTTCCTTTGGACTTGCGGACTTTCTGCCTTCCACAGCTTTGTGAATTACCATTAACTAGTTATATAGACTGACCTAACAGGAGTTTGTGAAAATTAATATTGGTGAAACTGGTTCACATAAACTTAGATGTGATCCAAATTATTCAGATGTATTTATTGTGAATACCCACAACTTTGGGTGCTTTGGGTGTTAACAAACTTTTTCCTAGACCTGCTAACCTTTCATGACCATGCTGCACTTTTTCACTGCCGGCGAGAAAGGGTTGTGTCATCAAATGTGACCCTCATATAAAAACTATTGCAAATTTTTATACACATATCTGTATATCTGACTTTCCTACTAAGGCTGCATACACACAGTAATAATTAAAAAAAGACTGAAAATGCATGATCGAGCAATGTACATACAGCATGTTCTGCTCTATAGAGAGGAGAGGAGTAGAACAACGGGGCGCCACCCTGCTGCGCTCTCTCTCTTCACTTGTATTACGATGGCTCGTTGATCCACCAGGACGGATCCATGAACGACGTCGGACAAGCGCTGTATTCACGCCAGATTCCCGTCCGATACTAGCCCTGAGGCGATTGTTGGACGAGAATCCCCTGACGTGTGTACATAGCCTAAATAGGCTTTTCATGCTTTCTGATCACATTGAACATTTCCTCTTTCACCACTCCGATGACTAAAAGATTTCTCCTTGCACCTGAATTGGGCAGCACATCAAAGAGATTTCCTCAGCCCTGTAGCCTCTGTGTCCTTATGCTACTTGCATAAGGATGCTCACTTTTGGAATAATCTTTAAGCTTCAGTGTACTGGACTATAGGCAGGTTTCATGAAAAGCAGCAGAGTTCCTCTGTCCTGGGCAGTGTATGTACTTCCGCTAGCAGATCAGATTTCCATGGTAGGTATTGTGAAATGTTTCTGCCAGAGCATTAGAGACCTTATATGAAAATGAAACAAAGTAGTGGAATTTTACTCCTATTTTTATAGAAAATGTAATATGAAAAGCCCTGTTCAGTATGATAAATTCAATTGTTTTTAATCAGGCTCTTTGCATAATATCTAATCATATTTTCACTGAATATTTATACAAATTCTTGTAAAAAATTTTCTTACCTAGCAAAGTATATTTAGAACTTTTCGTTTTTATTTAATGGCTAGTTTAACTGCAACCAGTCATTGGTTGATATTTAGGATCCGATTTCCTATATTAGTGAATCGTGTTCCTTTAAAGGTTTTTAGCCATGGGTATTTTCATCTGAGCAGAGTTTTATTATTCTGTGCTAGCACATTGCATGAGTATGAAAGTCTTAAAGCAAAGCAAAGCCTAACAAATTCAGTCAGTAAAGAAGGTGAAAATTAATTCCTACGCAATGAAAGAGTAATGAAATATGTTAAGCTTTGGCTTACTGTTTTTTTTTTTTTTTTACTTTCTTTAGTTGCTTTTTACTAATTGAAATAACACAAGTTCTCAAACTTTCTTTAGAGAAAGTGTGTGGTCAGTATCATCTGTTTCTTTTTATTTTTATAATTGCAGAAGAACCATATCTCCGACACGTAGAAAAAGATGTTCTCATCCCGAAGCTGATGAGGGAGAAATCCAAAGTATTATGTGCTAAACAAGTAGAAGGTAACACACATGGGAAAAAATCAGGCAAACCAACTGCACTACAGTTAGGCAACCACAAAGTTTATTTATCTGTGTTGTAACCGACTGAAGTACATGTCTTAGTATTGGTGTCCTACTGCTATTTGCAGTTTCAGGTGATTTGGGTAACACAATAAAACTAGTAAGGTCATTGTGGGAGGTGGAAAATTTGGTGGACATTTATGGATGACTAAAAAGTGGAATGGCAGTTTTGGGAGAATGGAATGGCAGATATTTTTTGTATCACATGTTTATTTGGGCCTTTTCAAACTTCTTTTTTATTTATTTTCTTTTAAATTGTTAATTGTTTTTCTTTTGTGTTTTCTTTTTTGTGTTTCTGTTATTCTTTTTACTATAATTATCTATTATCAAAATAGATGATAATGTATATATGTTTTAGAGTTTTTTGGTGTTTACACCACATTTCACTGGGATTGGGTTTGCTATCAGATGTTTTTTGTCTTTTAATGATGTTCGATATCTCCACATCACAGTCTGAATCCCATCAGATTCATTACATCACCTGATGATGTAATTTTTTTTGAGTCTGATAATAAATAAATAAGGTTGTTTTTTTATTTAACACACTTGTCCTGATTTACACATTTGTTCTGATAATTACAATGACCCTAAAAAACTGCAAACATTGCCCTAAATGACCTTTTTGGGTTGTTTTATTAGCATTTTGTTATATTTTGAATTTCAAGGTTACATGTGTGTTAACCACTAAATTTATACCCATAGAACCCTAAATATTTAGAATTATTAAAACCTTGTTCACTTGGCTCATCAAAAGTGGTTGTTAGCACCTAGTTATACATTAATTGGCTCCTGACCTATATTTTGTTTTTATCCTCTCCTACAAATAAAGCGCTTCATCCAGAAAATGTATAATAACTCATCACAAAAACTATAGGAAAGTCATGTGGATTTACCATCCAAGCACCTTGATACTTACATTGTAAATTTTAAATTGGAATATGCAACTGGGAATTTCAAAATTGTCCACTGCTGTCGTAGAGGCTTACCAAACTCTGCAGATAATGCAGTTCAGGGAAGTACTGTGTATTGTAAATGTGCCATATGCCAGCATTTGTTCTTCACAGAGCTGCAGCTAATTACTTTCAGCTCTATTGTCCCCATGCAGAAAAGTTTTCTTTACAACCCTTTACAAGCAGGTAAGAGCTTATAAAAACATTTGTGGAATGACTTATTTCACAATCAATTAGGCATTTTGTAGATGGCATGAAGATTTTCTTTGTTTGTTTTCACAAAAAAGCTACCTACCACCTCCATAAAAAATAGAGCTGTCTGAAATTACAAATTAACTTAGTCAACAAAATTCCTTCTAACGCTTTGAGTGTGCTAATGCAAAAATCCACCTAATTAGATCATCAAGCCACTATGTAGACTTTTACAAATCTATGTGATAAAAAGTCATCTTAATGTTTAAATATTGTAAACCAAAATTAAAAAACAATAAAGAGTATCTAGAAAAAAGGGAATTACAAGTGTGAATAAATTAGGGATTAGAGGGACATAAATGCAGTTTAAAACATCATCATGCCCAGGGCCATATATAGATATCACACTATCCCTAGGCACAAGTGAAGAATGAAGAGCTTTTTCCTTTTTTTTTTTTATAAAGTTATTACTAGAATATTTCTGTTCAGGGCATTGTTTGCCTACCTTACATGTAGACCACTAAATAAGGCTACTAATATCCAAAGATGGCCTGAATATGAAAACATTACCACATTATGAAAATATTTAGCCATGGTTCGGCCCCCCAACCCTGCTGCCTCCGACAATTGCCTCATCAAGACCTTCATAAGCAGGCACACACGGGAGCATGACTTATGACATACAAGCCTACTCCCAAGGGCACTCCAATCTCTCCATTGACATGAAAAGCTTTTTTTTTCATGTAGTTCTTTAAGTGAATAAATTAGCATAACATAACAGGGTCACATAAGTAACATAATAACTAAAAACAGAGTTTTTTGTTTTGTTTCATTTTAATGCCAGGTATGGCATTTTATCATATGTAGTATAATACTCTTTGTAAGTGTCTTTCACCAGACCAATGTTCTGTTTTATCACACTTTAACCCTTATGTGGAAAACTGGCCTTTTTTCTCTATATGACCAGATAGCATTTAGAATTATGGTGCTATAAACTGATATGTGATACACCTTAACAAACGACTATCTTTTTTAGGTAGAAGAATAAAGGTTGTTTGACAACACCCATGTTTTCCCATAGTTCTTCTCCTCTGGGCACAGAATGATATTTAGTAGAAATGATTGGCCACAACATAACTTCAGGCCTCCCTTCTCCAAAGGCTGGCCAGTGTCAAGCATGGTTTCGGTAACATGTGCTTGTTCAACAATACCTCACCAGTAAAGAACACTGTGTCCCTCAAGGGTTGCACTGGGTTAAGAGTAGGACATTTTCAAGTGACAAGAAAAGACCTATATGTGAAGAACAGAGCCGGTTTCCAGCTCTGCACCATGCATTTGTATGGCCAGGGGACAAAATAAAATGACATTTGATGGGAATAAGTTGAGGGGAATAGTTATGGTCTATTATAAGATATGGTGTAACAAGAGAAGTGTTAGATACTTGTCTGGTTTGGAACCTAAGAATATGGGTAGGTTGTGTCCAAGTGAATCAATTTGTCAACTATATTTCATGATACCTAGGGCATGTTTCTTTGTTGGTTTGCTCATCAGGTACCATTATGCCTTAAACTCTTTGTTTTTCTGTAGAAAACTTATACATGTGGTTGTTTTCATGGAGCAATGGAGCAAAGGTTCTGTAAAAATACCAAGATTATAGGCAAAGTTGGTTTCCAAAGTGTTTATCTTTATTTGTGGTTTCACCTTTTTGTACTACAAAATAAATCAGGTTTCATTTAACAAAGCCAACATTTCCACTGGGAATTCCTGAAAACCAGCTAGCTTTAAGGGCAATTAACATTTTAAAGAGGAAAAGAAAGGCTGGCACAACATAAACAATGGAGGTGTATTAAATAGTTAGCCTTATTGCTTGAATTTTAAAAATCAACACTTGTGTGTATATTTGTTTAGCAGATTGTGATTCAGCAAATAACAAACGGGGAAAAGATTAATTTAGGAAAAACATAAACGCAGGCATCATTTAATTTGTGCCTTTACATTTAGTGGTGTTGAGTAATATTGGTGTAAGATATTTAGGCCAAATACAAACTATGATTCTCCCCATCTGTCTTCCTCCAGAAGTTGTTAGGGGTTTCTTGAGCAATTTGTGCCTCTCAGTTTAAGTGACACCTTTGGTCTTTTTAGATATCTTTTAAGGGTGACATTCTTTCTAGTGGCCCACATTTTTCCTACTAACCACCATGCTGATGTACACCAATATACTCCATGTACTGTAAGCTGTGGACATAGTAATTATAGCAGGAGTTCCCTAGAACCTGAAAGTTTTCCGTTCATAGGGTTCCCCATGTAAAAAGGTTTAGAAAAGGCTGCTATAGAGTATGTGAAAATCAAAAAAATAGACACAAAATAGACATTACAACAAATTAATACTTAAAGCAACGGGGGCAGAAGTTCTAAAAACATTTTTATGTATCTAATGATATGTCAAACTTGAAAAGGTGGCTTACTCAATCATAAAAACGTAGTCTAACATGGTAATAGACCATTTTAAACCCAGACTGGTCCCTATAAATAAAATTGCAATTATGACAATAACCAAAGCCCACTTGACAAATAAGGACTTGCACGGGAGCTGGCAGGCGGAATTGCGACCAGAAGTAGGGAATGCAGGAATCCCACACACCTGAAAATGTCTGATGCCAAGGATCCCATAAAACCAATAGATCTTGAATTGAGTATGGTGTAATGGGACTGGTAGGAATTACCATTCCATTGCAATACATCTTTTTACTATTTAATTCTTTTAATGTCTTTGGTGACCTTATTATCAATTACTGGGGATGTGCAGAAATGTGTTAAAGCATTTGTTTCTACTAGAAAACTGGGGCTTGCACATAACTTTAGCTACCAGTACGCCTTGATTTTTTATTTTATTTATGTATTTATTTTTTTTGTGATGCTTTTAATTGAAAATATTTTGAATGCTATGTAATAAAACTTCAGTTAGGTTTGAAACCTAAACTTTTTTTTCTTTTGCTTTTGTCTAAATCTGTTCCACAGTACATATTTTTGTTAAGATAATTACAGCTGTATATTTCATCTTGAATTATTTGCTCATGTTATTTCTGCCTTTCTTTCCAGAAAACTAACACATACTGCAGCTGAATTTAAATTAGTAGACTTCTAACACCTATATGTAAATGTATCTATATGTAAGTGATTTAAGATTAGAGTCTGGCTTTATCCTTTTAGATTGCAAAATTAATATAATGTGAAAAAAAATCATAGAATAAAAATCATGCATAGAAGATGGGTATTTGTTCTCTAAAGGATCAGGCTGATTCAGTGCAAGGCTTTTACTGCAGCATGTAAAATATAATTTGGGAGTGAACTTTTATTCCATTTGATTTTCAATGTCATCTCAACCCAGCTTATCAGCAGAATTAAGAGAGAGGGGGAGAAAGAGCGCACTAGCACCACCATTACTATGTAGGGTGTTTTTTTAAGGGGAAGGAGCAGCTTTTACAAGGACAAAGAGACATGAAATGACTTTCAATGAAAGAAGCAGGCCTCATTAAAGCCACCAACAGCAGTTATTGACAGCTACACTTCCTATTAACAAGGAGCATTTAACTAAGAGTTTGGCTGTTGGATCTTTGGAGTTGATCTAATTTGCTTGCATTAATTAGTTTCTTTTGAGCATGGACACTTGCATTATTACTCTGTAATAATGGACAAAGATTAACGGATACTGGACAGTTATGCATGCTACACAACTATCTGATTTTTTGTAAAGCCTAAACATGCTAAATATTGAAAATTAAGTTATAGGTGGATTCTACAAGGCTTTATAGTACACTGACTTTTTTTCTTAGGACTGCAGTAGGGAAAACTCATTGCTTGAATATCTGGATTGAATATCCACATCTTCTCCTAGTTGGTTCTGGCTTCATTCTTTGTCATACAAAATATTCAAGAATGGCATAAGGTGTGGGCATTTTAGAAGTGTAGTGCAAAACCATGCACTTAAAAATCTTAACAGTTCTGTTTATAAATTGCATTTGTATGTGTTTTGACCCATTTTATTAATTTGGCTTGGTTTTGGTTTTGATGATTTTTTCCCCATGTTAAACCAGATTACTTGAATTTGCTGTAGAGGCATTTCACATGGACTCCATAGACTTGAAAAGGAGGCTTGGACTTTCTGAAAAGGAAATGGGGCAGTGAGCATGTGTGTCTCCTCTCCTGTAGTTGCAAGGACCGGAAAGAGAGGGCCTCATGAGAGAGCTTGTGGTCCAGAAGCACTCTTTAATAATGAGGTCTCCAGATACCTATCCCCTTCCCCAGGGTAATACGAAGTACCCCCTACCCATTCCCAGGAGGGGTTGAATAATACCTGAAACAGTAAAAATACAGTAAAATATAAGGGGCTTTCTAGGCATTAATATTCTTACACAAAAGAAAACAAAATTATCCAATGAACTGCAATAAAAACCAAAACCACAACAGAACCACACAAGCTTTATCAAGTAAAAACTCCAATTTACAAATGTGACATCCAATAAAATGCCATACATTTAGCATGATACATTCTTATTACACCCCAAAAGCTCAACACATTTTGCAGAATATGACTGCTTCTTCAAGAGCATCGTATATGAGTAGGATCATACATTTCTGAAAAATAATAATCAGATGATAAGTGACAAATAACCCAGATACAAAATATCATGGTATGCCACTTTAAGTTTACTTACAATAGTCACATTAAGCCAAGTACAAAAACTTATTTGTACCAGGGATTTTGGGACAGATTTTGTAAAATGAACCAATGGTTTTTATGCAGTTTATTGGATAATTTTGTTTTCTTTTAGGTAAGAGTATTGATGCCTACAAAGCCCCCTATTTTTTATTCCTTGTATCTTTACTGATAATGTTTTAGGGTGTCGCATAAGATGTTAATTATACCCATTGTCAACCCTTTTGTGTGATATACCTAGAAATAATTATACCACACCGCAATATCCACATAAAAATCTTACATTAGATGTACATTATTTCCCACAACAAATTATTCCAGCCCAAAACTGCTCCACGTCCTTCGCTGGCTGCTCTTCTCTTTACGATGACAGTTCTGTCTGCCTGAATGATAGTCTTTTCTTTTGTTCAACTGGGGCAGCCAGGGACAGCTGTCCACAGCTGAACTCACATGTGATTGGCTGAATAATTAAAAACCATAATGATGGAGTTCATGTCACCATTGTCTTCATTGTCATTTGGCATCAGATAGTGCCTGCTTAGTTTTGGATCCAGCGCTACTTGGCAGAGCCAGTAGCAAAATGCCTTAGGTCTTTTTAGCTGCCTGGAAGAATTAAGACCTATCACTTGGTATACTCAATGACCACCAATGTAAAGAGCATTTCTTACTGACCTCTGATTATTACTTTTACAGTGGTTCTCTCAGGCTTGTTTTTCAAGAGTTCCTCTGGGATAAGAAGGTTGAGAAACCTTGGTCTAAGGGGATAAGAGATGGATTCATCAAAGTACACTTTTCCTTTAGGTAGATAACATTTAGTTTCCCTTGACCAGCTTGATTTTTTAGACTATTAAGTTCCAGATTTGTATTTCACACTTCACTTGATCATCGCTCACAATGTGGTTTTTCTGTATGTGTGTGTGTTTTTTTGTTTGTTTTTTTTTTTTTTAACGAAAAAAACATGGAATGCCCAGGATTTAAGAGGGATTATAGACTTCTTTTGAAAAAAACTTGCTTGCAGTTTTGGCAAACTAACAGAGATGGTTTACCGTAAACAATACATTTATCGTGTCTGATATTTATGTTTAACTTATAGAAAAAAAGGATCATTCTATTGTGTACATTACCATTTGTACCCCCTAAGCAGCTTTAAGGCTACTGCATTTGGAGCTACCTGACTCTTTCATGTTAGGAACAAAGACTGTTTACATTGTGATGGAAACGCTTTGAAGCTTTAAGCTTGATATCAGGTTTGGGAGAGGTTTATGTTGTGAGTGCTTAAGCTGCGTACACACCTGCAATTTTTCTCGTTGGAAAGGATCTTTCACGATCCTTTCCAACGAGAAAAGACTGCACGATGCATGAACGATGCTGTACATACAGCACCGTTCATGCTCTATGGAGAGGGGAGGGGGAGAGCGACGGAGCGGCACCCTGCTGCGCACTCTCCCCTTCCCTTTCATTAGGATCGGTCGTCGTCCATCGTCCATGGATCCGCCAGGACGGTCGTCGGACGATGGACGACGACCGACTGTACACACGGCAGATTTTCGCCCGATAATTGGCCGATACCGATTATCGGGCGAGAAAAATTTGCCGTGTGTACGCAGCTTAACTGTTGGGGTTACATCAACTGTCAAAAGGATCCTACAGTCTTCTGGTGGGAACCACTAGCTAAAGTACAACTAATGTAGGTAGATCTTCCTGGTACTTTAGCCAAAACATTTATAACTGTGAGCCGATATAATGTAAATTACAAATACTAGGCACTATCAAAGATGCAAAAATAAGTGTCCTAACTTAAAGCTGGTAAAGCAAAAAAAAAAATTGTAGAATAATCTTTCAGATGACATTGTTCTATATTAGATAAAAAAAAGCAATACATTTACTAAGTATGTTGTCTGTTCTCATGGTTCAGTAGGTTGTTTCTAATAAAGGCTTCTGAATAAGGAACTATAGGGAACCATACTGAAGTTCAGCTAGCAGAAGAAGGAGAGAAAATGTGACCGCTGGTATCAAGGAAAGCAGTAAACACCTTGCATAGAAAAGGAAACCTTGCTCTTTTCAGAACTAAAAAGCTTTCTATTGTAGTTTGCTCTTTTATTTTTAGGAAATATGTTGGCATACAATTATATGAATAAACAATATGGGATGGTAAAATGTAGAAACCCATTCCAACAACTTTAGAAATTTCCTGAACTTAAATTAGTAAATGATTCATGTTGATTGGTTGCTAAATCTCGAACACTTTGCTTTTTAACTACATAAACCTGCTTGGAATTGTTTGGCTCACCTGTTCTGAACGTCTTATTGAAAGAAGAACTAGTAGAATATGGCCATATATCATTGCTAAAATTCATATAGACATACATTTTATAGATCACTGTAAGAGCAGAAGTTGAAAAATGATGCCACCCCTCCCACACACTGCTTTAATTATATTGTTTCATCTGATAATATTTAAATTATTCTCATTCTTCTATATGCTCCTGTTCAAATTAAAATAATTCCTTCTAATCAATTGTTATGCATGCCATAGCAGTAGAATTAATAAAAACAAATGCCCTGCATCTAACCAATAAGTCATAGGTTTTATTATTTATAAGTGTGATTTAAAAGTAAAATCAGAAATATTGATTTCTACTTGACTGGAGACTTGATTTAGTTGGAATATCAGACTGATCCTAATCAGGTGAGAATTAATTGAGTCGGAGGTCTTAGATATTCACTGATGTTAACTGAACCATGATCAGTCTAGGCCAGGATGGTTTGTGCATTACTATGACAATTTCAAGTAGCTCACGCACCCAGCACAGAACAATACACAGCAGTGTGTAATCTCATTCTCATGCTCATCTTCTCAACTTCCTGGCTCATTACATGCACCCACTAAAGATTCTCTGAGCGCTTGCACATTGTAGGTTGCAACATAGCAAACTAATCAACCTTGATCTGGCACAAAATTAAAGACATGCTAGCTTTGTTACGAAATGGATTTTTGGAATCTGCTATGGCTTCTTTTACAGCTCAAACAAATAGTATATGAAAGTGCTTCTTATATGCCAAATATGCAAGTTCCAGTTCTCTGTTACTAAGACATTACTGCCTTTTACATTTTCTAAAGTTCCTTATGTATATTAATGTTTGTTTTATTTGTGTTCAGTAAATTTCATTGCATTGAAAGTTTGCAATCCCCACCCCTTCATGTAATATTAGCACTACAAGAGTAGGCATTTTATGTAGAACAGAATGAGCTTTCTAATTTCGAAGCTTGCAGCAGGGGGTCGGTAACAACCCAAGTAATCCACACATACAAAGAAATCAAAACAAATACGTCTATAAATTAAGTTATGTGTAATAAAGTGGAATGGCACAGGGAATAAATATTGAACACCTTTAAAAAAGGAGGTGCAAAGAGGTATGGGAAGCCAAGAAACCTGCTGAAATCTATTAGTATTTAGAAAGCAATCTGGCCCCTTATCAGTGTAAATTATTATCAGCTGGTTTAGCCCTAAAGTGATGGGCTATAAAAATGTTTCTCATTACTAAGGTATTACACAAGAAGCATCTCATGATGGGTAAAAGCAAAGAGCTCTTTCAAGACCTTCATAACCTTTATGTTGCAAAACATACCAATACCATTGGTTACAGATTTATTCCAAGCTTCTGAATGTTTCAGTGAGCACCGTTGGGGCCATAATGTGGAAGTGGAAAGAACGTTATTTCACCCTAAACCGGCCACAACCAGGTGCTCCTCACAAGAATTCTGACAGGAATCAAAAATAATTGGAAGAGTTGTCCAAGAGCCCACGGATCATTTGCGGAGATCTTTAGAAAGACCTGGAATTAGAAGTCGTTTCAAGGAAAATATTAAGTAATGTACTCATCTGACATGATCCCAATACATGCTCATCACGCAAGAATCCACTGCTGAAGAAAAAGCACATTGAAGCTTTTTTGAAGTTTGCAGCACAACATTTGCACAAGCCAATGAAATACTGGTAGAATATAGTCTGGTCAGATGAAACCATATTTGAATTCTTGGGATGTTTGAAGAAGAAATGGCACTGAAGTTTAGAGGTGGGAACATCATGTTGCTGGGCTGCCAGATTTATAATATAAGACTTAGACATGTAATTGAAGTATGGATGAATGGAAAAATGTACCAGGACATTCCTGATAAGAATCTGCTGCCATCTACTAGTATGCTGAATGTGAAACAAGGGTGAATGTTTCAGGAAGACAATGATTCCAAACACACAGCCTCAGAAACTCTCTGGTTTTGGAGAAAGAAAAGAAAGCTGCTAGAATTGTCCAGTCAATCACTTGACTTGAATCCAACTGAAATGGTATGGAAAGTACCTAAGATCAGAGTTTAGAAGAAGTCCCAGGAACCTTTAAGATTTAAAGTTCTTTCAAGTTTGAACTCTTTAAGACTATAGTTAGCTGTCCTAGCATAGCTGCAAAACCTTGTAAGGAACCACATTACAAGTTTAGAATACTTGGGATTTCCCATGTAACCCACAATGTTGGAAGCACTTCTTTATTAAAATATTAAAGAAAACCTAAATTCTTCTTACTAGAAAAAACAAAAACTGGTTAGTTCCTCATGCTCGCCTGTTGTCAATCGTGAGATCTCCACTGGTGTACCAGCAGTACATAATCTCACATTCCTATAAGGTGGTCTGAATCAGATTTTGTAAGCCCAGGAGATGATGTTTGTGGCTCCCGCACTGAACATTAGGCCTGAGACTTTGTACTGACAACTATTAGTGCCTGCACCATACCTGCTGGAATCCCAAGCAGTCATTTTTAAAGTTAGACAGATCTTTATTAATCAGCGAATCATTAAATGTACTCTTAAGGTCCTATTTTTGGACAATGTGTATTATTATTAAATCTTTTGTAATCACCTATACAGCAGCACTTAGGCTGGAAGTGGGAGGGCAGAACAGAAAACGATTAGGTGTGCTGCATGCAAATGTTTGGAACCTGATCATAGGATAAGACAACAGGGGGCGCAAATGGGACTTTCTCTGCTTTTTTTTTTTTTGCCTTCTGCTTTTTCTCGCTATCCAGTCAGCTGGGTGGGGGTAGAGGTAATTACACCACTGTATTTACCAGAGATATGGTTGATAAATGCATTATACTGTGTGCATGTAGATCAGATTAAAAAAAAAAAAAAACTCCCAACTGCAGCACCTCTTTCAAAAAAGCACCTGTGTACCAAATAGGTAACATAACAGAATAAATTATTTTTATCTCATATCTTACAGATTTCAGTTTTCTGTGGGTTTGTGAAATATAGAGTTTAGTTGCTATAGATTACTGCACTTTCCAGATCCTAAAACTCTTTTAGTCTTGCTCTTCAATTTAGCATGAACAGCTGTCTTTGGACAGCATTTCTCTTGATTTTCTAAGACACTTTCAGCTTCCAAGAAAAAGAAAATTAACCTTTTACACGCGCTGTATCCTGCTAGCAGCTTGCAATGACGCTGCATCCTTCTCAGTGCTCCTATGCACTTAGCACAGTCCTCCACCTCAGCTGCTCTTTGTTTTAACGCCTGCAAATCATATCACTGAAAAGTGTTGAGAATACAGAAAATAAATAAATAAAAGTAGCCCTCCCTATTCATGGCAAACACTTTCATTTATTTGAAGAGTGTGATCACAATATCTTAAGTGTTGTGATAATATACATGGTGAGATGACACCTCAGTAGGGCCAGCTACTAAATAGAAAAATTGTAAAGATTTCCAAGCTGCAGCCAGGGCAATGCTGGCAAGTTTATGCTGATGTCTGTAGTTATGTTTTTAACAAGTTTCAGCCTTGCTGTTATATCTCAGTGGCTGTTGAATACATTGCTTGTGTCTTAGAACATTTCTTCTGATGCGGAACCTGACATTGCTTGCTGGCAAGTGTAATCATGACATAACAGAAGTACAGTATTCTACCCTTAAAGTGGACTTTCGACACAAAATGGAAGGTGCAGAGCATAACTGTAAACTCCTACCCCTATAAACTGAAATAGCCTGAAAAAGAAGTTTTCCTAAAATTAAGCTGTTATTAAAAAAAAAACATCAACCCTGTTCTCTGATGCTTCTGGGAGGTGTGAGTGATATCACAATACCTTACCATTGCCTCCAGGGCCTGCTTGGGTCTTCAAATCATGCAAAAATGCACTCTAGCTCGTAGCAGAGGAGTATTCTCACAGGATTTTGAGTGCTCTGCTATTCCAGGAAACAGTGGTGAGGCGTATTGGGGTCAGTCTCGCCTTTTGGAAGTGCTAGAAGCTGAAACTGGGGTTTGTAACTTTCAAGACTACTGTTCCCTTGCTTCCTAATATATCCCACACCTTGACAGGTGCCATTGTGATGAAAAAATCAATTTTTTCATGCCACCTGTCAGTGGGTTTAATGTTTTGGCTGATCAGTGTCCAATGTACATTGTATAGAAGTAGTGTAACAGCAGGGAATACAGGTAAAGTGTGTGGTATTTACTCTTTCAATATGTTTGGTGTCAGTTTGTCCACCAAAAATGGGCCAAGGAAAGTGAACTAGCAAAAGGGTCATGGGTGCCCTTGGCTTATTGATTCATATTAATTATAGGGGAGTTGCTATAGACAAAAAGGAGGTCTGTCTGGTCCATTTCCATTGAGGGGCTATTGATGCGACTCCAGAGCTGCGGGTTGCCAACTCCTGCTGGCTGTGATTAGGTGGATCGACCAGGGGGACATTAGGCCGGAACGGACTACTGGCTAAGCTGTATCTGGCCTAAAGGCCAGAGTTTAGGTGGCCTTCCCCAGACAGATAAGAGCTATTTGGTGGCACAAGAGGAACCCACACAATACAAGGCAGGTACATTTGCACTTTTTTTTTTTTTTACCAACAAAATATAGGCTGGTTTATAGCATTCTCGGCTAAACCAAGCCCAAGCTTAGTGTTGTCATTGAGGAATAGAAATACTCTTATCTGATTTATATTGTGATCTGACCCTTATATTGTGATTGTATCCAGCTGATTATATCACACTATTCCTCTATGACAACATTGAGCTTAGTTGGGCTTTTATAACAGGAGAATGCTACATGTTGTGATAGGTAAATATTTATATTTTGCCACAAAAAAAAATTCTCTTTTATTTTGGTATGGTTGTGTCTGTAAGGCTAAAGATATCTACCATACACATGTTGTATCTATCCAAAATATTTATTGAGTATCATGTTTAACACAAGGCTACTGTAAAATATAAAAAATTTACTTTTTTAAATTTCTAATGTTCTTGGTCCTTTTTAGCCGCCCTTTCGTGGTATATTGTATTTTGTAGAAAAGAAAGATCCTTAAAGATTTTCCTCACACCAGATGCAGGCTTTGCTCAGCTTTGGGTTCTGTATGGGTAATACATTTTTTTTACATGCGCTGGTTTTGTTACCCTTAAAGCTCTCTGGTTTACCAGCTCATTCCAATAGAAGGTATTGTGCAATTTCCTACCACCTCATCTAATGTGATGCACTGCTGGAAACCACATAGATGTGCACAGGGCGTTAACATATCTAAACTATGCGGTGTCCTTGGCCAATAGATTGTCAGTGACCTGCATTTAGGTAATTGCATAGCTTGTGAAGTTTATATGTGTTTTATCTATAGGGATCAGTAGGCAACTGGGGGGAAAGAAAAGTGCAGATTTGGAAGAAAAGCTGCTACTAAAGTTATAGGGAAACTGATGCAAGTCTTTCTCCATAGCTAAAGGAAAATATGGAGGCTTTCCTGATCTGCATATCTATTGGAATAGAGATTTTATGGAACATCATAGCATCCTGGCAAACAGCATTTATTTCTCATGTTTCTTTAATAACAGGCTTACTTTAGGTGAATGTTTCCTTTTTCAGTTTTCTTTCTGTTTATTGTTGTTTGTTCTGAACCTAACAGGAGATGTCTAACTGTCCAGCAGGTAGCTCTGGAAACGACATCAATAACAAGGGTTACCAAAGGGATGTTTCAAATATTGAAATAAAAATGATTATAAATAATAACAAAAAAATAATAATATTACATAAAAGCATCAGCACAAAAAATAATAAAGGTAGCACTTGTTTGTTAAACATGTTAAATAAAAATTTCAGGATGACCTATGGCAATAGCATTGATTTATGTAGAAAGGTAATAGGAAAAAAAAGTACAGCTTTGTTTTATTTGTGGGTATTAGCACTCAACTTGTAGTTCCATAGCATAATGGTTTATTTTATCACCTGACAATGAATCTGCTGCTGTACTCCAAGCAGGGCTTTTTTTATCACTATTCTGAAGCAAGCTTGCTGCTGTATCTCAGGGTCTCTTCCTAGGATATCGCACCTTTTAACCAAACAAGACTGGTGACTTAACAAGTGAGAGGGACCTCCCGATGGCTTTGCTAAATAAAAGCAGTCTTCAGAAGCGTCAAGAGAAATGATTTCTTTACCGAAAACCGTTCAGCAGTCATTTTCCAGTGGGGACCTCACATCATAACTTCGCTGGTCTGCAGCTGAAAAATATACCCATTCTGTACTTTTAAATATAGTACTTTCCGTAAAAGGAATTTATGGCTGTGTAATACTTTTATGGTTTAATCCCAAATACATGGGATTTAATTTCAAATCTTTAGAATTAAAGATTTTTGTACTTGGTAGAAATGGTCAAGTGACATAAAATTAATAAATTATTTCCAATCAATCAGTAGGTGAATGCCCATATTTTTAGACAGTTTTGAAATGTTATTGAATATAACTTAACAGCCTCGGTAAATCACAAAGCTCCCTTACATTGGAGCTTTGCTACAAACCAAGTCATGCTGCATCTAGAGTATGTACAGCAAAGAATGAAAGCAAATAGAATGAAAACATAACTATAAATTGATAACATATGCATTCACTGCAATGTTTTTTCATATTAACAAGTGTTAATAGTAATAATTTTTTTAAATGTCACTTCAAGACTTTACAAACCATAGCAAGCTGCTTTATCTTAATTGA
The DNA here is from genome assembly GCF_032062135.1 of Pyxicephalus adspersus. Classification (NCBI taxonomy): domain Eukaryota; kingdom Metazoa; phylum Chordata; class Amphibia; order Anura; family Pyxicephalidae; genus Pyxicephalus; species Pyxicephalus adspersus. The sequence continues at coordinate 106,978,115 of NC_092862.1, read as the reverse complement.
GTGAAATATTTGACTGCTTGATGATAGTTTTTGCACTTTGTGGTTTTCTAAAGTGGTAGTTTTTCCTGTCATGGGAAACCTTTGGTCCCTAAAGCATCAGCCTTAGAGGCACTACAAATAAATACATTCAGCATATAAACTGTACAAAATGAAACTTTCCAGTAAAAAAAAAAAATACTTTCAGGTTAATGCTGCAGTAACAATATGTCATACTTTTCCTAATAAATCCTTGCCTAAAAAGCTCTGGTTTGAAAATAGTCTCCTGTATGGTTAACAAAACTGTGTTTTGTGCATAATTCTCCATTACACTAATCAATAGTGATAATTAACACGCCATCCTATGCAACCAAAACGGCAAGGTAAATATACCAAATATAATGACACAATTACTACACCGGCCATTTTGTAATTTAGGGTTTTGCACACAGCAGGCCTATGAAATGCCCCCCAAAACTGTGGATGTTCTGCAGAGACTTTCTTTTGTGAGCAGTGTCTGTGCTGGTGCTTATAAACTGCACTTTTTTCCAATGCAGTCAGTGATCTCAAAAAGTGTTGTTTTGTATGGATGTTGTGGTGTGCTAATATCATTAAAAATAATAAGTATTGATTTTAGAGCCTTGATCTTGCTTTGTATAAGATGTTGTGTTTGCACATAAAACATGCAATGTAACCTTTTGAAAGCCAGTCTTACTTTTAAGAAAAGGTGATGCTTCCATCCTGAGATTTTTCACCCTGTGCTTCCCTTTCTGAATTTTAGAGGGGGTCTTCTTTGGCTGTTCACATCAGTTCTTGTGTGATGTGAACATTACCTAATAACTGTGGACATCAAGAAGACATAAAATGCCCCCACTCTGAAAAGCCAGTCCTTTCCAGTCAGCAATCAGAAGAAGAGTTGGGTTTCTAAGGGGACCAGAAGAGTTGGCGCCATTGCAGTGGTATCCAAGTGGTTCCTCCAAAATATGTGTAAGATTGTGCCACCTCCCCATGGCATCCCAAGCATATATTGGAAACAGCTTTGTAAAAAGAATCATGGTGGGGGCATATAATCTAGGGTTTGGAGGGTGGTGTATAGAGGAAAGCGTATAGGGAGTCTATGGTTGATTCCCCCCACACGTAATGACTCAAACACTCCTTTCATGGAGATTTCCATTAATTACGGTCAAAAGGGATAGTTTGTTTAAGAAAGCTTAGTCTCCTCCACACCTGTTAAAAAAAAAAAAAAAAAAAAAGGACACAGAAAGTTGGTCTGTGTGAATGAACTCAAACCTGAGTAAAAGGTTGCTGAAAGCTTTGTTTGGAGCTGACAGGGAGAAGCCCTCCAGCTGATAGACAGGCACGTCGGATATATAGTAAGTGCTGGACAGGTGAGGTTTTCTTTTGCTATTTTTGTTATTTTATCTGCAACCTTCAAATAAACCCGACTACAGGTCAGCTTAACACCTTTACCTCTGTGTGATCTGAATTGGATGAATCAGACAAGTGTCCTTTGACCCCAGCAAATGTGATCCTGAGCTTAACCCCTCACAATATATATAAATAAATATATATATATATATATATATATATATTAGTGTGTGTGTGTGTGCTTCCTCCTAGGAACTATAGCTACTCTCTGCAGTCTTTCACAAGGAATATTATAATACCCACCAGCAGTTCTAACCATACAATATCATTGTCTATTTGGTTAATAACATGATGTATGTAGTTGCACACCCATATCATAAGATTGACGTATTTTTAAATAAAAAATAAATGGAAAGCTATATATAGACATTATGCAGGATGATATGCATACAAACAATGTAATTGTTAAGGGTTTAATACTACTTTTAATCAAGAGTTTTTGTCTAGTTTAAGAAATGTGTTGGTTTCACATAGTGAATTCTTCACATAAAATGTATTAATTTTCTAAATTTATAATTTATCCTAACATGTAATGCATTTATTTTTAAACAGGTTTTTTTTTTTTTTTTTTTTTTTTTTAATGAAAAGATTTTAAACATTTCTTATATTTTTTATATATATATTACAGTGCAGTGTTATATGCTGTACTGTAAACAGCACAGATAAGCTAAGAGTTCTGACTACAAAAAAAAACAAAACAATGAATGCATCTTATTGACACAGAATAGTAGTAAAGCCCAGAGCTTTCCTCTAAGTTAAGGATAGATTCTTTCTTCTCTTAAAATGATATAGCAACCACACAAGAATCTTTTGGAGTACCACTGAAGCATATATAAACCTAAAATAAAGAAAAAGTATAATGTTGCACACCTGTCCTGTTTTTTTTCACCTGGAAATCCTGCAAGTAACACACTTTCTGTGTCTGGGAGGTTACACTCACTCCTCCACTGTATGTATAGAAAGAGTCATGTTGCCACTTAGGCTGAACATTAAACACTTCTGCCTGTGTTCAGCTTTATTACCTGAAAATGGGGAGATCGGTAGTTTATAGAAGGAATTCAACCCATAGGAAGTGACAAGGACATCATATTTTTAAAAAGGTTCAAATGATATTTCCTATACATGCTGAAAATGTTCTTGGCTTGAAAAAGGAGAACCTATGCATCCACCACAGGACTTGCAGGAGTTGAAATATGTTACATTTTTGTTATTGGGTTCCTACCCTTTAAGATTTGAACTAATAGGGAATTTTTACTGTAGTCAAATATCAAGTTTTTACAGGTAAGCCATTTCTTTGTCATTCTGAATGATAGTGCACATGCTTGTGTTATCATTTATTTTACGCAGTTCCACTAATCCTGGTCATTGGGACAAAGCAAATGGAGTCTTGGGTTAATAGTAATTTCTAACATTACTAATAAGTAACAGGTAAAAGAGTTTGTTGATTTGCTATTTCTGTACCTTAAATTTGTAGTAGTGTAGAGGAATGCTAACAAAATCTAATTATTTCTTTAAACCAGTGCTTCTCAACCAGGGTTCCTCCAGAGGTTGCCAGGGGTTCTTTGATAAATGAGCAATTTGTTCCTCTCAGCTCAGTTACTGCTGACACCAGACATCTTTTTGCTTATCTGTAAGGGTGACATTCTTGGTGGGTGACTATTGGTATTATAGCAGGGGTTCCCTAAGACTGTACATTATTTTTAGAAGTTCCTCCATATGAAAAAAGTAGAGAAAAATGTGCAAGGAATATAAAAAAGTAGAGAGAATGTACAAGGAATTTATATACATTATTATTATTACACAGTATTTATATAGCGCCATCATATTACGCAGCGCTGTACAAAGTCCATAGTCGTGTCACTAAGTGTCCCTCAAAGGAGCTCACAATTTCATGTCCCTACTATAGTCATATGTCATTAATGTAGTCTAAGATCAATTTAGGGGGGAGCCAATTAACCTAACTGCATGTTTTTGCGATGTGGGAGGAAACCCACGCAGACACGGGGAGAACCTGCAAACTCCATGCAGATAGTGTCCTGGCTGGGATTCGAACCTAGGACCTAGCGCTGCAAAGGCCAAAGTGCTAACCTCTAAACCACCGTGCTGCCCATAAATTCCTTGTACATTCATATGTACATGTTATATTAAGTATTGCTGGCCCTATATACAGAGACTTCTCTGACCTAAGGTGAAGAGATATCCCATAGCTCGTTAAGAAATACTGTTGCAGACATTACGTTTTCAGTTAATATGTGCAAATGTTCTACAAAAGATATAGTGACCCAGTTTTGGCTGCCTAGCAAGGAATCATTAGCATGGTGTAACTTCTAATAAAATCAGTGTTCTCCCCAAAATCGTTTTTTTTTTTCTTTTTTAACCTGTGTGGGGAGATGCTGCGTGTGGGAGGTCAAAAAGTGGGCAGGGCAACACATGACAAATTTAATGTTCCCAGTTGTTGCCATAATAATCCTGTAACTCATATAATTCCGACAGCTCTTTGGTGCCCCTATACTTTGTTCCAACCTCCTAGTACCCATCTTCATAGTATGTCCCATTTTCCCATCCCATCATCTTTGTAACATGCTCCAAATGTCCCGTGCCCGTGCATTGTGACCCAGCTTTTCAGTAACCACCAAAAAAAAACACAGGTGGTTACTAAAAGGTGCTTGGTGGTGCGCCCGGCTAAAAAAGGGCTTAGGAGAGCACTGAAAAATATACCTTTTGGTTTATAAGTTTGAAAGGAATACTTCTTTGCCCATTCCACATTTTTGGGGTTGCCTAACTATCTAAATTCTATATTTCCTATTTGAAAATAACCACATTGCCCACCCATCTAGACTGCCAGAACCCAGCTAGGAGATAAACATTGTTATTTGCCATCTTAAAAATGGCAACATAATTAAAAAAAAAAATCTATAAAAACCTCAAATGGACCAATTCTGATGCACCAGTTCTTAAAATACTAATCTAAATGACAAATTTAACATATACTTTCAATGTATAAAAAATACAGCATATGATTTTGTATTGGCGAGCACATAAAGTAAAAAAGTGTGACACAGAGAACTCCACAAGTCTACTAATACAATGTAAAAAAACATAAAAGGCCTGCATCAATCAAAATGAATAAGAGTGCAGTTATTATCTGATATGAAAGGAAAGATTCTAATTAAATCCTTGTGCTAAATAAACAAAAAAGACCTTACATTGTGTGGCTGCAGGCCAGCCATGGCGAGACTTGAAGATTCGATTTGGTCAGTGAGTGAGAAAATGCTTACAAGAAGGATTAATTTGTTGATCACAAAGCTATAACATTGTATTATAAGCCTTAGTCATGTGTAAACCAATTTCAGAAGCTATAAATTCAGCTTGTGCTATCATGCAGAATCTATTGGTCCTTCCATTTAATTGCATCTTATATTTGTATTTTGCATCTTATGTATGTCATTGAAGGATATCGGGAGCATAGAAGTTTCATTAGGTAAATCGCTGAAAGTAGAGTTTGCTTTCAAAAAACAGAAATGAAGCATTGTCAAAGCTTGAATGAGGCTCAGTTAACCAGGATAAGATTTTTTGTCTCCTATGTGTTCTAACCTGAAAATAACTTTTTTTGTTTTATTTTACCAAGAATGATCTATTTCCTACTTTGTTAGCTTTGTGAATTGAGCCTTAGGCTAAGCCTATACAGACTGTTTCCCCAGCATTTAAACGCCATGTTTGGGGTTTGTGGGCAGTATGTTTTTGAGCAGTAACCCCGAGTGTTACTCGGGGTAAACAAAAGATGCTGAAAGCGGTAACCCCGAGCCACACTCAGGGTAGCAAAAACAATAAAAACAAAAGTAAATAGAGCCTTACCCGATCCACTGGTGTCCTCCGCGATCCCCATCTTCTCGCTTCCTCCGACCAGCATCCTCTGCATCTGATGGGTCATCGGAGAGTTCCCACTGACGTTGGTGCATGCAGGAATTTCAAATCAGTTTGTATTGCATTCAATACAAAATAACTGTATTAAATGCAGTACAGCGGAATTACAGTTGGGTCCATAAATATTTGGACAGAGATAACTTTTTTCTAATTTTGGTTCTGTAAATTACCACAATTAATTTTAAATGAAACAACTCAGGTGCAATTGAAATGCAGACTTTCAGCTTTAATTCAGTGGGATGAACAAAAAGATTGCATAAAAATGTGAGGAGCTAAAGCCTTTTTTTACACAATGACTTCATTTCAGGGCAATGACCAAATACAGACAAAGCAACCCAGGAGTTTAATAAATCAACAAAGTGTAATATTCTTAAATGGCCAAGTCAGTCACCTGATCTGAACCCAATTGAGCATGTATTTCACTCCGGACAGAATGGCCCACAAACAAACAGCAACTGAAAGCCACTACAGTAAGGGTCTGGCAGAGCATTAAAAAGGAGGAAACCCAGCATCTGGTGATGTCCATGAGTTTAAGACTACAGGCTGTCATTGCCAGAAAAGGGTTTGTAACCAAGTATTAGAAATGAACATTTTATTTTCAGCTTTTTAATTTGTCCAATTACCTTTGAGCCCCTGAAATGAAGTGATTGCATTTTTATGCAATCTTTTTGTTCAACCCACTGAATTAAAGCTGAAAGTCTGCAGTTCAACTGCATCTGAGCTGTTTTGTTTAAAATATTTGTGGTAATGTACAGAACCAAAATTAGAAAAAAGTTGACTGTCCAAATATTTATGGACCTTACTGTATATGTGTTAAAGCAGTACATTGTCTTTCATGAACATTATATTTTACAGTATAATATAATAGTATGAGAGTGTGCAATTCCGCAGCTATTCCATCAAATTGCCTGATATTTTTTTGGGTGATCGAAAGCCGAATTCGAACACCATTAAAGTCTATCCAAGAACACGTACAGAACAGCAGTTTATCTGCAGTCACAGCTAATTGGAAGCACTCTCGTGCCTCCTCCAATCAGCTGTGACCGCAAAGTTCCCACGGTCATTGGACTCCATTGAGAGTTCATCTGCAGTTCAGTTCTCACGGTCACCAGGCTGATAAGTATAGCCCGGTGACTGTGGGAACTGAACTCTCAATGGAGAACTCTCTATACGAAAGTAAAGGTCCTAGAAAATACCTGGTAGATATTTTTGTGAGTGGCTCTGCCATAGTAGCTGATGATATCCTCTTGAGCAGCATTCACTTATTTTGGAGCTTCTGTTTTCTCAGGGTCTACCCCTTCTGTTTTCTAAAAAAAAGTTTTTTATTATTTCCATCCGGCATTCTCTGTGTCCATATTTAGATCTTTTATTTCACCTGTGCTTTCCTCCCCTTTCCTGCAGGCAGCAACATCCCTCCTCCCTCCATAGGGTTGAATAAGTAGCTGATAGCTAGTGTCCGTCAGTTGGCTGGACAGGTATACCAGATGGTTGGTCATCCTGGCTAAAATGGCCTGGGGAAGGACACTTCCTTCTACTTAAAAGATTTACCCTGATGATGGTTTTTTGTTCAGCTTAGCTTTTTGGTCAACCTGCAAAACATTTTTTTGTTTGTACTAGGTTTCTGTGTAGGCATCTGCTTGATCATTTTTTCACTTTTTTTTTAGTTTATCATTAGTATTGTATATAGCCGTTAAACAGCAGTAAAAAAAAAACATTGTTTTCATTTTTAGGTGTGACAAAGCATATCCCATTGCAGTCCACTTGTTCTGAGGTTTATAGCAAACCAGATGTAGCATTTTAACCACTTCTGGCTGGAAAGATGTGACAAACAATGGAGATTTACCAGATATGAACTAACTATTTATTGTGGCTTTTTTATCTTCAGCTTTTACAAAATGCTGTCAAGAAAGCGGTTTACTTATGGTGGTAAAATGTCGAGAAGAAAACGCAGCACTGAAGGAGTGTCTCACAAAGCAGTAAGTGGTTCTTCCTTTCCCTGTCAGATTAAGTGTTTTTTCTGGTTTGCAGAATGACTGCCCTACTATCTGCTACGTGTGTGACATTTGTCTTCTAAGCTTCAGTTACAGCACATCAATAGGACCGTATCAGCTCACTTTAATTTCCTATTACAGAAGAGATTGAGAGCAATGTACAACTCCTATTTCCCAATTATATGATAGACACTTGGGAAGAGTCTTTCAAGTGGAAAAGTGACTGATAATCTTCAAATAGAGAACAGGATTTTTAAGAAAACCCACTTACGGCTGCAGGAGAATGTATGATATCTATACAAATCGTGCAAGTAGAAGGTAAAAAATAGGTAGTGTTGCCAGTGCAACCATTTGGTAGAGTAGCCAACTAAAGTGCCACTTTATGTGGTATCAAGCAGGTTCTTATTGCACAAAGAGATAGGCAATGTCCCTTTTGCAGTAAGTATTTACCTGCCTGATTGTCGTTCATTGGTCAAAATGCCTTTCCTTTGTTGCAAGGGATGTCAGTAATCCTGGCTTCCCTTGTGGGTGCTGGGACTGAATAACTTCCTACATGCCTGCACAGCAGTTACAACTTCCCAGCCTGGCCAATCAAGATTACCAAAGATCAGAATGTGGAAGGGGTTAGTTAAACTTTAAAGTTCCTGAATAGTACACTCATGCATTGAATTAAATTCTAGCAGTCTTTCTCCCTGCTGCACATACCTTCTCTTTGTTCCCTTGCCAATGCAGGAACTGGGAGAAGAAGCCATGTGAAAGCTAATTTTGGGTAGATCTTAGGGGCTAAAGACCCCCCAACCCTCTTAACACTGAGGCATCCAGTGCTGCATTGTGGAAAGAAAGGGAGTAAGTCACATGATACCCATGATACCCAGAAAAAAGATGAGTGTGTTCCAGAGAGAAAAACCAAAGATAATTACTTATGTCGTTGCCAAGCCAATAATATGATAAACAAGTAGGGGGCAGAGAAAGAGTGGCCTTTTCAGGAAAAAATATTGTTGAGATTTTAAACTACTTTATTTTAAAATACTACAACAATGATTAAAGCATAAAATTGCTAGGCAGAAACAGTTATACTGATATAAGTACTGTTAATCCTATAAACAATAACACCTCCTACTTTCTGCTCATTTAAAAGAGTGCTCAAAACCCATTTTTTCAAACTTGCCTACCCATCTACTTTTGTCTTTTGAAACCATCACAACTTCCCATCACTACATATCTCCCATCCTATTGTGTGTGAAATTCCCCCACCTACTAGATTGTAAGCTCTTTGGGGCAGGGTCCTCTCCTCCTGTATCACTGTCTTTTTTAGTCTGTCATTTGCAATCCCTATTTTATGTACATCGCTGCGTAATATGTTGGCGCTATATAAATCCTGCCTATTATTAATAATAATAATATTAATAATAATATAATAACACAATTGGGCTTCTCACATCTACATAATGAATCTCAATTTATCAAGACCATTCAACATAAGTTCAAACTTTACATATAAGCTGGAGTCTCATTCCTGATGTGTTTCACACAGTGGCTTCCTCAGGGGATATTGAGACCAACATTGCCTGTATTAAATAAACACAATAGTGGTAATATAAGTTTCAATCAGAAATATCATAAATTAATACCAATGTATCATATGTTATCATGAATAATCTGTCCAAGCAGTTAAGAAAACTGAAAACCTATATTGTAGTTCTATATATCAATGATAATAATAAGTGCTAATATTGATGTTGACATAACAAATCAACTCATATCAGACTTCAATCAGTAGAGTCCTATAAATCTGAGTTGGAAAAGAAAGAGATACCTGACTTTTTGTACCATCAAATACCATATTTATCGGGTATAATATTACTAGGTATAAAATGATACTTTTACCTACAAATGCAGATGTTTTATCCAGGTAGTGGTGGGGGAGCGAAGGAAAAAGGCTAAGGCCAATTTAGTAAGCTTTGAGCTTTTGTTCAGCATAGTAGGATGTAACACCTTCTCTAAGTTTGCCAGCAGGAGTTGCTCTAATATCTATATACACAGGACACAAACAGTGCTAGGGTTTAGCAGAACCAAAGTACACTACAGGAATGGAAAAAGTCAGCATTTGCATAGGTTGTACTTACTTTTTCCCATGACTGTGCAAATGTTATATAAATACTTTACAGTATCTTGTGTAAAAACAAGACGGTTTATAATCTTTAGTTTCTAGAGATTGCATATTTTATGTACATAACATTTATAAACATTCTTCTCTGTTTTCTAGCTATGAAGATCCAGTTTTTTATGAAGAATGTAAGCAAGAATACTTAAGGGAAAGAGAAGAATATCAAAAAACTGGAATTTCATCTAAATACAAAAATCAGAAGTTACCAGCCAGCATGTAATTAAGCTGAATACTTAGATTACATGGTGATTGCTGTATATTATTTTTACTTTTACGAATAAAATTGTTTTTGCAAAACATTGAAATAATCCCATGGTTTACACACATTGTACAGTAATACCTGATCCATAAATAGTAATGTTGCACTTCAGTTTTTGGCCTGTAACCACTTTAAATTTTAAATATTTTTTTTCTGATAAAAACTTTTGTCTGCTGGCATCAAAAAGTACATTACTACTGTGAATCCTGTTATATTTTCTATAAACCTACAACCCTAAAACCAGTACCCCCTCATTTGTAGTGACTCCATACTAAGTCTCAATGTTACAGAGCAGCCTCACTTTATTCAGAAATCAGTTTCATATTTTCATAGTATTATGCCAACTGAACCAACAGAGATAATTCAGGAATTGATTTATTTTTTAATACACCTTTGCAAAGTGTTGTATATGTTTAGATTGTCAGTGTTGTTGTGTGGCTGAACATACTGGAGAATATTTCAGCAGTTTTTTTAATTACAATTGGGATGTACATTTATTGAGGGTCTAAGGAAAAGTCCAAATTTCAATAAGATAAAAAAACTGGTAAATTTGCATTTCAGCATTGTGTATTCCTCAGGAAATAACCCTATAGTTACAAAACCAAAACCAAATCTAGAATTACCTAATGGTACAATTTTTCAGTTTAGTCTCTTGACTAAAACAGCTTTTAAGACAATAAAGGCTGTTAATTATATCAAGTTTAAGGCAATGTATTTCTTTAAATTTATTTTTTTCAGTTGAATATTTAAAAATGTTTAATAAATGCTAATTCTAACCACATCTCCAAAAAAAAAAAAAAGGCTGGTTTACAGCATAAATCACATATCGCAGGAATGACTTTCTCCTTGTCCCAATCCTGTAAAGCTCTGTATGGAGTTTCAATATTAATAAATAAACAAAAATACATAAATGTGTGTTTGTACAATAAGGATTATAATATTAATAGTAAAAAATATACGAAATGTAAAAAGCTTGTAAGTATAAAATAAAATTAAATATTGACCTCTAACCATTTTTTGGTACTCTGAATTATTTATAAAATCGGGAGGTTGATCCTTCTGAGGTACAGACCTGATGTAAACATAAAGATGAATTGCACAGACCATGAGGATAGTGAGGAAGTTCAGAGGTGATCTGATGCTGAAGAGATCTGGACAGTTCACCAGAAAAGTTGAAATTTTAGTGCAGCCATTCTCAACCAGGCTTCTGTGGAACCTAAGGGCTCCTTCTGAAATTGTTAGGTGTTCCTCAAACTGTAACTTATTGACCTCCCATTTGATGATGCGTGCACATTCCTGCTAGAGCGTTACAGCATGATACTCTAGCCACCTTTTGTAAGGGAGATATTTTTTCCACTGGCCCCCAATATAGTTTTTTTTTTTCAACTAACCAGAATAAATTGGTTTTAGCAAGGGGTTCTCTATGACTTGAAAATTATTTTAGGGGTAAAAAGTTTGCAAAGTCTTCTCTAGTGTATACTGAATTGTTTAAAGCCATGTGCCTATGGGCTTTTTGGGGGAGGAGCAGGAGCGTTCATGGCAGAGGGAGGTCAACTGCAGATCATCAGTTTCTCAAATGTCTGAAAACAATCTCAGCAGTAAGCTTTATTTTAATATACACACAGACCCCATCCAGTAATGTTAGTGATTGGCCTCTAGGGGTGCAGAATAGAGAAAAGCAAAAAAACAAAAGTGTGTATACAATACAGTAGTTGAAACAATTGATTCTCAAAAACACCAAAAGCAATCTGCTTCCTAGCACCTGCTAAACAATGCAGTACAAGTAAAAAAAATGTTAGCACTTTGGAAAAAAACACTAATGGGTGTTAAAGGTACACTTTGTAAACGGTAAAAATATGTTCTTCTATTGTCCATACTGAGTTTTATTTCCCCAGATTTTTGTAGTTGGCCTCCGTGTTTTTGGAGGAAATAGTTAATGACCAGGTAGCGGTATGCAAGGGGGCAATCATATCCATGGAACTGTGTTGGGCAATAAAGGGGACTGTTTAGGGGATCCTATCCACACTGTTGCATCTGCCAACCAATCCTACACAGAACAGAGGGCAGTCGTTGGTGGGACTAAGAGCCCTGAACTTTTTATCATGTAGCTGCCTAAAGCATGTAGAAAAATTAAATGTTACCTGTGAATGAAAGTTGCAAGTGATGACCTCTTCCAACAATGCTTAAGGTCTGGCTGTCATCCTGACCAATCCAAAACCCCCTTTACTGACCCTGAACAGGCTTTCAGATCTGTAGCTCTGGCTTTACTTTGCTTCAACCCCTTCCAAAAACTGAAGTCTAGCATACACATAACGATTTTCATATCAAAATCCAAAGATCCAAAAAAACCATTTGGATTTGAATTTAATCTGAAGGGAAATTGGTAGCCATACAAGCATTTCCATTACATTTTTTTTTTGTGTTTCTGATAATTGGTAATATATTGGACATGTTGGAAAATATTGGTCAAAAGCACACGTCATTTGTATGAACAAATGCATCAAATCTGATCAGGATTATATATAGTGGAGTAAATCCATTTAAAAGGTAGAATAAATAAAAGGCAAATCAAAAAATCGTTCATATCAGTCACTAAAGTGCAAAATTGCTAGGCCATATTCTCAACTGTCCAGGGCCCTTCTAGATCCATGTGGCCAGCCAATCGAGAACCCACACAGACACCACTAAATCTCTTGGAATGTATCTTGCTTCTTTTGTCCACTGAATTGTATTTGAAAAATATTTGAAACTATTTGAGAAAGACCTTTTGTATATGTGCAGTCATACATAAAACAATTTTTTAATCATAGAGCAATCAAGGTTTATTTTCTCATTACCTTTGAAAATCGTGTCCAGTTTATTAATTGAACAAAGAAAAATTAATGATCAGAAGCAGAATATTTTCATCCGCTAGAGAAAAGGTTTCCTCTGCTTTGTTATTACACAGGTAGTTGATTCTATCAGCTAAAGCCTAGTGAACAGGATTTGTTTTATGCATATTGAGTTCTGTTCTATTACTTTGTTGGAAATTTCAATCCCCCGAGTCTGCCGTGTTCACTGGTCACGATAAGTTTCTGTGCCTGATACAGCTCCCATTATTTACAGACTGTAGATGTGAGCAAGATAATGAAAAGCTACAAGATATCAAGAGAACAATAATATATGGTTTATAAAGAAGACAAAACATCCGTGTTTCCTAACTACACAGGCTCACAATGGCCATACTTTTTATGTACTATGAAAAAAACATCCAGCCAATATGGAAAACTAGATAAAATGTGATTTGTGGATTTTTTAATGATTTTATTTTAAACTGCAATAGATTTGTGTGTTAATGGAGGTATTCTGAGCCAGTTAAGGACAATTTATAGCACTGATTTATATAATCCCAGCATTTCCAGAGTACATAGATTAATTCACATTGGTCTTCTTGCTCCAAACTGCTTGCCAATTAATATAGATAGTAGTACTGCAATATGTGCCATTCGGGGAAGCTACCTTCTTTGGCCCAAACGCGCTCATAGGCCCATGACTAAGGTGAAGTGCCCAAGTAATAAAACAAGATGAAAAGCGCATTTTTTGGCTCAAAGTGCAGGTGGGTGTTAAAATGGTAAAGTTTCCATCACCTTGGACAGATGGTATGTAGACACCAACACAGGTTTTAATGTAGCCATTCTGGTGGGTTTTTAATTCTGGTGCTGATATGTTTTGGGCTAGCCAGATCTTGTTGAAAACTAAACCAAGTAGGGAGAATGATCCCTCCTTCCCAGTGATAGTAACAATGACTGACACCAGTGACGGGACCTTCCTCCATCCACCAGCGAACAATGAACAGGGTAGTAGGGTAACTACTAATTTTGGCTGAAATCTTGGCACCCCATGATGACTGTTGCAAGACTTTTTAGATTGATGTGCCAGTGTGGTCAGGCTATGGATATCAAAATATTTACATACTCTTAATAAGCAGTAATTGCTTGATTATGAACGTTGAAGAATAATTACACCACAGTGCCTGCAGCTACAGAGAAATGAAAATGAATTCCAGCATTTCTAAGATGACAATTCCATACTACCGGTAATTTAAACTGCGGTCTCCAAAACCTGGAAGAATACCTCATGTGGTCACTGAAGCATTGAAATAAGAAAAGTTGAGTTATCATTTGGAAGAAAGTTTAATTTCTAAATGTAGTTCCACTTTATGATGGCACAAATAAAGACATTTGAAACATTCTCATTCCAGGATTTCTTTAACTGTAACAATATTGGGGGGTGTAGCTACACTAGTTGCATGCTAGTTGCTGGAGCTCCCCGATATCCGAGGCCTTTTTTTACCCTCCTGTGTCACATGGTAAGCGATTGCACGGCTCCTCCAGGACACTGAGAAGAACTGGACTGTCACCTGCTTTCACATCCAGCACACAGAAGCCTAGCACTGATTCCCATGGGTCTCCAGCTTGCTCACAGAGCTCAGGCTTCTCTCAACCCTACTCTCCAGTGGTGCTCAGTCCCAGCCTCTTACCCCTTTAACACCAGAACTGTAATATTATTATAAAAAATTGGTATTCTTTTATGTGTACATATCATCAGGTACTATGTCTCCGAGTTAGATTGGGTCTATCCACTGCAGTATTGATGTGGTCTTTTTTAACACTAGCAAGAACACCTAAATTACAGAATATTGCAATAAAACAAATACATTATAACATCAATATTTACATATACATATATTTATATCTACTGTGATCTACTGCTGCTACTGCCATGAAATGTTAAATATATCACAGGACCTATATTACATAGAAGCATAGAGATTGGGTATGTCTATATTTGCCTTATTTAGGCCTCAAGTTCCACAAACACTTATGGTAAATGTCTATGATGTTACTTGGAATGTAATTCCAAACTTTGTATTCAGGTTGATTTTTTATCACTGTTCACAGGGAATACTACACTTATCGATCACTGTGATCACATCCAGTGAGGCTTGCCATCAGCAATTAAATATGACCTAAAACCAGTCCTTATCTTCCCAATGTGGCTGAAAAAAATTAAAATAATAATTAATGCTTTACATTGCATGGGATGTTTAACAGGATAATAGCTTACAGGTTCACCATGCAATAAAAGATATTCAAACTTGTATTAAATTTACTTGTAATCTCCTGCAGATCACAGCAGATCATTACCAATTTCTTTAATGTCAGGAGACATCTGTACTCACTCTAGATTAGTGTTTCTCAACCAGAGTTCATGCAGAGGTTGCCGTAAAGTTCCTTGAGGATTGAGCAATTTGTACCTTTCAGGTCCGTCTACATGACACCAACCCTTTTCTCATTCTTTGCACTGCCAGCAATATAGGAGCCATTCTTCCCACTGATCACCAAACTAATGTACTGTGGATATTGTAATTATAGAATGGGTTCCAGCATAATCTACAGCAGGAAAAAGCTTTCTAATAAGGTAAAATAAAATACCATTTTTATTGGCATTTGTAAAAGTCCCTAAAACACAAATTAAAAAGGGAAAACAATCCAAACCCAATAAAACCTTTTACAAACATGAAGGTTTAAACTTATCAAATAAATAAATTAACATAATTGGGTCTTTTTATAAATACTTTGCTCATCAATTCCTATTTTTTCTTTTTAATGCTAGGAATAGGAATAGTGTTTACTTTAATGACTTCTATGCTCTTTGACAATTGGCCACTAGGTAGCTGAATAAGACGTAAATTTAATAAGCATTGAACGGAGCACTGAGTGTTTCAAATGCATCAAAACAGAAAAAGCAGCCATACTGACAAGCAAAGAGTTTATAAACTTAACCCAATGGGCAGAACTAACAATATATTCACACCGAGGTGCACACCTTACCCCATCCATAATGTAAGTTGGTGTGTTTTGCTAATCCACACTGAAATGCAATGCTAAAACATCTTGTAGCAAACCTTGCATATGATGCCTCCCAAGCACTTAATATTCAACCAAAATGATTTTATTATAAAGGGAATTCAAATGCCCAGGAAGCAGCGTTGACATAACCTTCACCACCAGGACCTGATGGTATTAGGTCTTATATTTTTCAAAATCAAGATGGCGGGGCTATCATTTGTATGGAAGATCAGCTTTATTTTTATCGACTCCAGCAGGTTGCAATACACTTTAACATTTTGGAATGCTCTTCCCTGTAACAAAATGCAGCCTGCCCCCATTTGAAGTCATCTTGCAAATTGTCTTGTTCTTTGCTGGCCTCTGACATCTCATCGCTGCTGGTGTTACCCTAACCTAAGGCTCCCTCTAATAATTCCGACCCAGTTCTTTAGATAAGAGATAAGTACCATATAGCTGGAAACTGTATGTAAATGTGACAATGCATAATAGAGCAATTGTGACTTGTGCATTACCTGCTACCTTTAAAGTAAAACTAAAGTTAAAATAAAAAAAAAATACCACTTACTTTAACTCCTGCAGATCCCTCTGGAGCTGTTCTTGTTTCGGTCCCACACTGTCCTGGTTTCCTCCCTCTTCCTGGTGCGGATGCGCAGAAGGAGCAACCTGAAGTCATCTATGTTACAAATCCCAGGAGGCTCTGTGCTCCCATTCAGTCCTTACTGCCGCAGAAGGGGGAGGGGCTCAGGCATTAAAAAAAAAATACATTTTTCCTTTATATAGAAGGGTCATCTACCCTTTTATATAAAGTAACAATTGTGGTGATAGTCTGCTTTAATCTAGGAATGATTCAAAAGAAGCTGATACCTCGGATAGTGAGAAAATATTATTCACCATACTGCAAGACATAAGACACTTGGGAGATGGTCCTATCCAATGAAAATGCCCCAATTATACTATTGTATACCAGAGTATTGGTTCAGAATTTTCAGTATGAATAGGCAGTCGCACCCATCTAGAACATCATGAGCTTGATATAAATATCTAATCAGTATGTCAGCTACTTGGATAAAAAAAACTCACTACAAAGGGCCAACCAACCCTAAAGATTTTGAAGGAATGTGTAGTCTTTACAGAACTTTTAGGAAAATGTGTAAAAGTGATCAGCTGAATGCTATACAATTGTTGCTCTTTACTGCTTCTTCTTTGATACCATTCTATGTGTAGGTTTACTCACCAAAAATCATGCACTTCCTGTATGGCCAATACCTCATTTGTTGTTAAGATAGGAAGCTGAATAAGGCTACAGACATGACTACAGGTACAGATTTCCTGCATTTGACATGCATTTGCATATGTAGGTCAGCAACATCCCATTGACTTACGGTATTCTGGTCAATACACATGGCAGTTCCAAGGCTGCGTTTTACCAGCTTTGCATTGCACAGATACAGAGCTCCCTCTTATGGTTAATCTACAAATCTGTATATATAACAAAAATTAAATAAGAAAAAAACAAATCGCTATACAAAAGATAGAAGAGACTTTGTACGTCTCTTCTGCTAAATAATTACGTTTCCTACCAATTATATTAGTTTTGCACTATGGTAGTTTCACTATGCAGCGTACACTCCTAGTCCATTGCTAGTATTTGTGCCATCATCCATCTGGGACAAAGTATTCAAAAATGTGGCCATCCAATGGCTGAACAAAATGGTAACCAGCAAGAAAATGTGTGAGAGCCGAAGCAACATAGGACGTCTCCAATCTGTTGGGATAGAAGCCTAGGCGAGTCTGCCATTATGTACAGGTATGATGGGTATGTCTTGCACACTATAGTAAGAGCAGGGGCACTCCAGTTTTGTATATTTGTTTTTGCTTAACAATGTAATTGATGTTATCTCTGTTATCTTTACTTTATAGCTATAACTGGGTATTAATGCTTTAAAGTATAACAGACTGTTGATCCAGGAAACATCTAATTGCCTCATGGAATCAGGAATTTTTTCCCCTGGTGGAGTAAATTGTACCAGGGTTTTTTTTGCCTTCCTCTGGATCAACTATGTCCATAGGGTTTTATATCTGGGATATGTTTATTTTCCTAGTGGTTGAACTTGATGGATTTATATCTTTTTTTTTTCAACTTATGTAACTATGTTGGCTACCAAAATATTATTTCAGTTATCTGAAATAACTGCGCTTACTAAGTAACTATAGTTTGGTAGGTTGGTACTTTCTGGGTAAGCTACATGGGTTGCTGTTAAGCCTTATTTTTCCATCTCATATATGCCATTTGTTTTTCTGTTTGTTTGTTTACTGGCCATATGGAAACATTATTGTGTGTGTGATTCAGAATCATCATATCTTCTTTTATAGTTTAGTATCTGAATCGAAGAATAGCTTTAGGTACCATGGCATCTCATTTATTAAAATCAAATTCAATAGATTCTAAGACATTTACTGTTTGTTCCTTTAATGTTAGGCAACCCAAGGGTCCACACACTTTTTTTCTATTCTAGACACCTGTAATAGAATGTGATTGTATTTTTATACAATTATACATTAAAGGGTATATTTATTACTTTTTAAGTTCACCCCTAAAGGCTCCTGCTTCCCATCCTGAACAACACTGTTTTTAATCCCCATAAACATACCCTATTTCTGTTTTCGGGCTGGCCCAGTGGCATTAAAGGCCCATAATGTTCTCCAGTGGGAAGGGGGGGGGGGGCATTGTTGCTCTTTAGTGCAGTAGTACTGTGGGCCCTGCAGATGCTGAAAAAATGTTCCAGCAAGTGATATAGCACAACATTAAGGCATTTTGGATTGCTGTGGTATGTGCCCCGAACATATCCACCTATAAATCCTCACTAACCTCCCTCAGCCCTGTTGCTCTGTATGAACTCCTTCTTCTCTCATCATCTCCATCTACTACCTGTCTGCTTGACCTAACTCTCTCTGTATCCATTCCTCCAGCCTGGCCCCCGCATTAACCAAACTATTCAACCTCTCTATTTCTACTGGTATTTACCCCTCTACCTTCAAACATGCCATTATTCTCCCTATCCTGTGGAAACACTCACTAGACCCCTCCCTACCTTCTAGCTACTGTCCTATCTCCCCTCTCCCATATGTTTTCAAACTTCTCTCCTTGACTATCTTCAGTCTGGTTTGCTTCCTACTGTTTGACAGCTCCTCTCAAGTTTCTTTCATTGGTAATTCCTCCTTTTCCCACTCTCCTCCCTGTTGGTGTTCCCCAAGGGTCAGTCCTTGGATCAGTTCTCTTTTCTCTGTACACCTCCTCTCTCGGTAGTCTCATATCCTCCTTTGGTTTACAGAACCATCTGTATGCTGATGACCCTCAAATCTATCTGTCTACCCCTGACTTGTCTCCCAGTCCTGGGTAAGCTTTCATGCTGCCTGACGGCCATATCCTCAAGGATGGCTGACAGATTTTTGAAACTCAAACCTGGATAAAACCAAACTCATCATCTCCCCAACATATTTCTGTATATAACAGTTTTTCGTCCCTCCACTCGGGCACGTTGTCTTGGAGTCACCTTTGATTCTGCCTGCTCATTTACACCCCCCATATTCAGAACATTTCCTCTTTCACCTGCATATCTCCAAAATCCATCCCTACCTATCCCAAGAGACCACCAAACTCCTTGTACACGCTCCTCTACAATCTATTATGAATGCTGCAGCCAGACTCATCAATCCTTCCCACCACTCCTCTTATGCTGCCTCTCTTTGTAGTTCTCTTCATTGGCTTCCATTTCACTTTAGAATCAAACTCAAGCTCATGTGCTTTGCCTTCAAATCCCTCCACAGCTCTTGTCCCACTTACTTTATGGACCTGGTAGAAAAACCCTCCCCCAGCCGCTCTCTTCACTCCTCCAATGACCTACTAATGACTTCATCACGCATAACCTCATCACATGCACAGCTCCAAGACTTTTCTAGAGCTGCCCTGACTCGCTGGAATAGTCTTCCCCGTCCTATTCAGCTTGCTCCTACTTTCTGCTTCTTTAAAAGAGACATTAAAACCCATTTTTTCAAACTTGCCTACCGTATCTTCTGTATCCTAAAACCCTCCCTACTTCTCATCACTTCATATCTCCCTCCCCTCCTATTGTGTGATACTTCCCCCTCCTCCTAGATTGTAAGTTCTTTGGAGCAGGCTCCTCTCCTCCTGTGTCACTCTCTGTAACTGTCATTTGCATCCCTATTTAATGTACAGCGCTGCATAATATTTTGGTGCTTTATAAATCCGGTTTAATATTATTATTAATAATAATAATAATAATATTAAAGTAACCTCCCAGTTGTCCAAATACACCATATGGCCATATATGTAATATACATGCCTTGGAGCACAAATGCATTAAATTATGGAAAGTTATTACCAGGACTGGACAAGGCTAAACAGCTGTTATGATCATCTCTCCACCTATCCAATGTAGATGTGTGCCTAGCATTATCTGCAAGTAAAGCAAGAAATAAATATACGTATCTCAAACATACATACTATAATATAGATATAACCTTTCTCCATAGCGAAGTGCAGCATAGCAACCTACATTTTTGACCAGGGAACGAAAGGTGAAAGAGGGAAAACAGCAAACTCAGCCTTGCTCACAGGCTTATGTGTACCCTATCAGAAACAATTATAACAAACTTTTAAACACCTAAAATATTACATATCACACAACTCCAGTGTCTTTTGTTTGGTATAATGATCACATATGCATTTAAGTGAAAAATAAAATAAACCTTAAGTAAACATAGCCTATTTAATTAAACAAAAGAAAAAAAAATCTACAGTAAATCTACAAAGCACTCATTCCAGAGGGACAGAATGACAGCTGATCAGTTTGCAGTTGTATATATTACCTATGTATGTGTGAAAATATTTTAGAAGGGCAACCCAGTTCAATACTCCCAGGCATTACAAATATTTAGCTTTTAAATGAGTATTTTTGATTGTAATAATGTCCTGTATTGTTTGGTGAAGAATTACTTTTTGTTTCCCAAAAAAGTGTTTCACTTGGCTTTGGTGGGCTTGGCATCACCCAAGAGTTTTCTTCTAAGGAAGACTTCTGGTATGAGTCAGGGTCCTCACAGTCTCTTTCACCTACTGGAATTGGCCTCTCGTTTGTCCATTGTGTACGGCCAGTGTTTTCTTGAAGTGTATTGATCGTTACATGTGGTGGAGATGCAGAAGCACCATCACAAAGAGTGTGTTTATTGGATGATACATAGGGTGCTTTTTCATATGTAACACCAGATGCTGATATACGCAGTATACTGCAATTCTTTTCCAAGTCCTCTTCACATTGTACAGGGCCACGAGAACCTGACAAAGAAAAGAATTTATAATTACTACAAGCATAGAGAGGTATGTAATAGCATTGTGATAGCTGTTGTGTGGATGGTCAATACTACCCGGATACGTGTTGCATGAGAAGCTGTGGAAATGTTGTTATTGTTACTAAAAAATATAAGTTTGGAAAGGCTGCGAGTGTCTTTGTACCTCTGCTGGAATGAAAGTTCTTAGAACTTTACAAGTTTACAGATAATTATATATATATATTATAGAAATACCTTATATCTATTTACATAGAAAACAACTCGACCATAAGAAGTCTGCATGACCCAGTCATGATGCAGTGTCCAGTTACCCAAGTATATTCTGCATATATCCTATAATGAATATTACCACTTTGCACTTTGTTGCACATTATTAAAAAAAAAAAAAAGTCAAGGTACAGAGGTGCTCAAATTTATCATATACATATTAATTTACAAATTCTGACCATAAACATGGTATAAAGCCTTGAGAGTAAAAGAAGAACTAATGCTTCATATTTTTAAATTTTAATGGAGACATTTAATATGTGACAATGGATTCTTTGTGCTCTAAAGGTTAGTAAAATATACAGCTTAGCATATCTGGATCTCAGCCAAGATCATACAAGAATTGGAGCTATGGTGTAAGAAAGCTGTACTGGTTGCACCTTATTGCTAATGCTACTTACCTGCAAAGGAAGACCATACTCACGGAATTGTAGCCAAGATAAGATATTTCCATTTTTGTATATAGAAAATGTGATGGCTGTCTATAATTTAAATTTTGTGATTTGGCAAAGTGCAGAATTTTGCTGTCCATTGATTTATTCCTAAGGGCCTTTTACATCAGTGTGAGGGAGAGTGTTCTTTTTCAAATCACTTGCTGGAAGCTTTGTTTTAAATTATATATATATATATATATATATATATATATATATATATATATAAAAACCTCAGCGTTTCTACGATCTCACCAAAAGGTCTGACATGTCACCCTTGCCAAGGCAGCATCAGGAAAACCTTATTTAAAGCGGAACTTAAAAAAAAAAAAAAAAACTTTCCTCTAATTCCACAGATCCCTCAATTGCGCTGGACCTTTCCCCGATCCAGTCCATCCCCCTCCTGGAATTCTTCTTTATCCCAGCGCATACCCTAAATCGGGAATCCAAGAGCCCCCCCCCCCCCCGGATGCCTGATGCAGGTATCCCTGGAGGCTCTGCGCTCCTATTCTGCAATCAAGAGAGAAAAGGGAGGTGCTGCACCTTTATTTTTTCAGTGTTAAAATGCACAGTGAATGTTAGGGAAGGTCCAGACCTGCTTCAGATATATATATATATATATATATATATATATGGCCAGAAAATGTAGAGATATTTAATAGGATCTCAAAGATCTCATGCACATAAATAATATTACTACTGCTCCTAATATTTGAGGAAAAAATGCTATGCAATGAATACAGCAATGTTTTTGTACAACATACAAAATAAAACCCATAGAAAATATTACCTAAATCTAAAGCTCTCAATTATAAATAAACCGTAAAGCTTGTTTTAAGTTTGTCACAATAAAATACCATTCTTACAAAATTCTTAACAATTAGGAAACTCAATTCCTTAATTTAGAAAAGTGAAAAGTCTTTCTTTACTTAATTTACTTAATTAAAACATTGTCATTTGTGTCCCCCCCTCCCCCACAAAAAAAAAGGATCTAGCAGATGACAATGAATATCAAAGTATGCATCTTGCATAAATATGTGAAATGTGTGCATTGTTTTTACATGAGGCAGATATGGTAAAAGGTCAAATACAAATAAACTGTTAACACCTCTGCCTGTACACTTAGGCTGGCTGAGAAAAAAAAGCCACAAGGGGGAACGGAATACAGCACAGCAGAAAAACACATCAGCAACACCTTTATGTGTGAACTTGACCAGTATGAGACAGAAGCCAAACCAGAAAACGGGTTGGCTGCAGCTCTAATATACTCAGACGCATAAGCCTCACACAGTGAGATTCTGATGAGATATGATAGCCAGTTGCTCTTTAAATGGCATTGCAGGGATTGGGGGTTTTGAGAAGTCCTATTACAGTAGATAATGTGACTTGCCTTTCTTGGTAGCAGCCACTGTTCCTTTCAGCTTTCTTAGCACCTCAGCTTGTACTTCAGTCACTAGATGTAAATTAGACATTTCCTTCTTCAGCTCCCAGTACGCCTGCCGCGCGCTGATCTCTCTGGTAAAGACAGAAAATAGAAAGCTATCATTTGCTGCGGTATCATCTTTCTTTCATCTTCACATCAACATCGAGCCACAGACTGTCATATTTTATAGAATGTTGTAATATAACAGTTAATTTTAACTTTGAATATACCAACACCATCAATTATATACATATATGGTAATATTTCAAGTTCTTTTTAAATGTATGTCCGCTCTGTTTTTTTAAAACACAATATTTCAGTAATATAAAGTATACACAAAAGAAAAGGACTAAGAATTTTCAAGAAAAAAGTTTAATTTTTTTTTTTTTTTTTATAAAAAACAATTTTATAATACAAAATTTGTAGGGTGCCTTTATTTCCTATAATAACAAAAGTGTTTACCCATAAAGGTTGCTAAAGTGTTTTGTGAATAATGAGTTAGAGCTTAACTTCAAACCAGTATATTATTGTGGTGGTCAGTAGGAATGTCTCTTACATTGCTGGCCATTAGTAAGAATGTCTCCCTTACAGATAGCCAAAAAGATCATTGGTGTTACTTAAACTGTCCTGAGAGGCACTAAACTGTCTCTCAAATATGACAAATCCCTAGCAATCCCTGGAGGAACCCTGGCTGAGAAACACTGGTCTAGACATTTGCAACCCAGGCACTATTACCAGTCTGGAGTATCATATGGTTCTTCATACCTGGAAGCATCAGATCTGTGGTTTAGCTGATGGCACTGAACAAAGTAACGGTGACATAAAGGAAATGCAGGTATATTTTGAAGGGGGTGGAGGCGTTTAAGTAAAGCACTTGCTTTGTTTTTTTTTAAACTACGTTCTTATTTACAAAGACAGAAAAGATCCATAAAAGGCTAAAGAAATGAAATATTAAGTTGAAGCAGCTTGAAAGGAGGTTATTAACTATGTCCAAAAACTATTCAGAGTTTTCAGTTTGATCACTAGGTACACACAGGGCCTGATTTATTATTATATTTGAAGGGGATACCCTTTTATCAGTGCAGCTGGGTGATCCAGCAAACCTGTAATAGATTTCTTCAAAGTCATTTGCTATTTGCTAGCAAATATTTTGGCTCCTGGACCAGATCCATTCCAGGTTTGCTGGATCACCTTGCTTCACTGATGAAAGTGTATCCTTTCCATCTTTGAAGAGCTTTAATAAATCAGGCCCACAAGCCCTAACATTGTGAATAGTAAATAAATTAGAAAATGCAGGTATGTTTTAGAAGTTTATACAATTGGGTAGACTAGGTGACCTCTGTTCCCCATAAGAAAGGTCAAATGGATATGTAAATGTCTGTGTGCTCCTTACTCCTCCAACCCCTTCCAGGACCAAAAAATATATAAATGTTAATGTAAACTCTTCAGTGCACATATGAGTAGTGAGATCAGAACTTTTTGTTTTACATTTTCAAGAAGTAGCGTCATCTGTCACTGCAAGATTGGGTAGGGCCAGCAGAACCTGGAGGAGGAAAAAAGAATGTCCTATTCGTGCAGAATAGAAGAGAGAAGCCAGGGACAATGAGGGACCCAATGGACTCATCTCCGGAGAGATTGAAGGCTTTTCAATGGTAAAAGTATTTTTTTCATTTGTTTTTTTAAATGAAAGTTTTAATTTAAGGACAGTCAGATCATCCCCACACAACTTTTTCTTTTCTAAGATCTAGGCATCTAAGGCACACTAAGTTGGGTACATATTCCAAGGTAAATATTATTTATGCATTGCTAACCATCACTGCTTAATTAACATTTTTTAGTTGCCACTTTATATAGATTAGGCTTTTTCTAACATGTATAATAAAGTCAAGAACTCTTGGCTGGGTTGCTACTGCAGCAGATAACTTGTTGTTTTTAAGTCTTCTGTAAATACTACAATGTCTGTCATCTTTAGTAAAAAGGAAATGCTACAGGTACTGTTGCAGATGTGCAATCAACACTAAAACATCAACTTTCACATTTATTCATGTAAAAAATTCCACTTTATTCTGACCAATTTGATTGTAACAAATTTTCAATCACTTACATTGAAGCCTATGGGCACATTTTAGGTAATTTCCAGTTAATTGCAAAGCCCTTGAACATAGGATTGTCACTGAAATACCTGGGGAGGAACCATAGGGATGGATTTGCAAAGGCTTGCAGGTTATTACCATCTCATTGCTTCGATCTGCAATAGGCCCCTAATTTTCCTAGGAGATACAGAAATCTGGGGAGCTTCAAGTTTTTAGCATAAGCTTCCCCCATCCCAATAAATTACAACATCTTTTTAGGAGGAGAGAATGATCAAAGGAGCCATATCCCTCATCATTGCCCCCCCCAAATGTTGAAAGAAGCTGTGGGTTTTGATACATTACAGGCAGGGCACACTTGCTCGCTGCATACATTTTTCCTGGCTATGCAGACTTCATGTCACACCATGCACAGCTTTAAAGCATCCACCAATCATGTTATTCAAACAATTTGGGTAACTACGTCATCCTCAATGCCAAACGTGTCAACTATTCGATAGAATAGTTTTTTCTACTCTTTGTTAATGAAAGTGTAAACATTTAAATAAGACTACAAGTTGACTTGACTCTACCTTCTGTATTTTATGCTTATACTAAACACCTGCTTTATGCAATGATAAAAATAAAAGGGTTCCTTCGGAGTGAGCTGGCATTTCCTTGAGCAATGAGCAGTTAGCACATCTCAAGTCAGTTACCACTGACACCAGTCATCTTTTTGCAGGGTGGCATTCTTCCCATTGGTCTGCATTGTAAGAAGCATTCTCGGGCATGTGCAGAAGAAGCAGCTCGAAGCCTCCTGGGATACGTGACATAGGTATCCAAGAAGGCTCCACTGCTGTAAAGACAAAAAAGGGAGGGGGTTAGATTTTATATTTTATTTTTTTTAAAAAAGGCATTTAAAAAAAAAAAAAAACTTTATATATGGTTATCTACCTTTTTATATAAAGTAAAAATTTTGGTGATAGGTCTGCTTCAATGTATATGGGAGCATGTGTTGGAATCAATCTATGCTGTGATCTCTCAACAATAAATCAAGTGGTCTTGTATAATGTGCAAATTCATTAGTGATAAAAGATCCTTACTAAACGTAACTAATGAATGTGAAATTATTAGGGGCAAGATGTAAGATCAAAAAATAATTTTAATGGAGTACTTAAGGTCCATACACACATATGGGTTGCTTCCACCCACCTCTTCATGTTGTCTATTTTTTAGCTGTGTGAAAAGGTAGTTCATTTATTTCAATAAGTGGTCCAATGTTCCACATCCATACTAAAATTGGATCTGCACTATTTTGGAGAGAAGGCACAGCAACATGCTTTTCAGTGCAGCACAGTGTGCTCCAAAAGGGAGTTGGGGGGCATTAAGAATTAGATGGATTTGGTGGGTAGCAGATTTAACCATTTGACAATTAAGGTAACAACATTTGCTAATATTGTAACAAAATGTTTAATAAACAGACTGAATTGCTTAACTACTGGAAATACCTCTTACGCTATAAAATTATGTTGTTCAATACATACTTAAATTATGTGCTTGTAACCGTACTGGAGTAGTGGATTGGAATGTTCATGTACAGTTGCTTCATATTCATATTCATTAACACTGTTACATGCAGTGCCATGGTTTGACCAAAAAACAAACAACCAAATAATGGAACGCATTCTCACAGGCATTTACCCAAAGGTTTATAGAGACACTTATTGCCGCTTTCGTATCTCTTCTTGCCCAAGCCTGCTGTTGGCAGTTTGGCAAAATCCAGTCTATTTCAGTCCCCCTCCTATTTAAGACACTGGCAAACCAGTCACCCTCTGAGAGCATGTATTTTTCCCCCATAAGGAATCTTTGGAGACAACTAGTCTTTGGTGTCAAATTAGAAAACTCCATAATGAAAAAAAAGTCCAAACTGAAAATCCATAATATAGGGTCCATATCCAAAAAAGGTAATCCAGTGCTGATGAGTTGGGTCACAATATGACTGATGAGTTGGGTCACAATACTGGGGCTGCCATCCACCTACAATTTCTTTCCACCCAGCTTAAAAAAAATTGTGAGTTGACTCACAATTTTTTTTAAGCTGGGTGGAAAGAAATTGTAGGTGGATGGCAGCCCCAGTATTGTGACCCAACTCATCAGTAACCACCCAAAAACAGCCGGGTGGTTGCTGAAAAGTGCCAGGTGCTGCACCCGGCTAAAAGGAACTGGAAAGATCACTGTAATCAATGACCCAGTATATGTGGAATTAATCTCCTTGTTATTTCATATAAATGTTCCATGTTATTGTAAAGGAAAAAGCATATAATTAAGTAAAATATTGAATGCTGGAGTAGCACCAACATTTTAAATGAATTTTTAAACAAATCCTTTGATAAAACCAGAGCAGTAAATAAGTAAATGCAGTTCAAGAAGTCAGAATGAATGGCACCATAGCACACACATGCAAGATTCATATCCTATGTGCGATATAGTACTGTGTGCAGTGAAGCACCGCAGAGATGTGCATGGAGCCTAAATGTGAAATCATGGTATTTGTCTTCTGGTCTACTAATATGGCAATAAGTAAATTCAATTAAAACAATACAAATAGAAAAATTAACCCTCCCAATTGATAAAAAGATCACACAAACTGCCACATCCCTGAATTTATTCAATACAAACAAAGCAAATCATATATGAAACAATAAAGGCAGCACAAATAACATTAGACTTATTTTAGTATAATAAATATTTTAATTAAAAACAAAACAATATTTATTATTCCTATGTTAAAATACATCATAAGAGCTATCACCATAAAGGTGTATAATTGATTTACCATTATGGTGACAGCCCTTATGATGTATTTTAACACAGGAATTATAAATGGTATTTTTTAATGCTTTGTTTCATTTAAAATATTTATTATACTAAAATATGTCTAATGTTATTTGTGCTGCCTTTAAGTTCCCATATAAGTTTTGCTTTGTTTGAATTGAAATACATTGAATAGGACACAAAAGTGCTGCAACTGCAACAAGCAAGTTAGAAAAAACAAAAAGATGCAGATTTTTTATAAAGGTAACCCCAGAGTGCATTTTTTTATACAAGAAATAAACCAAACAACAAAAAAACATTACAATTGCAGGAGATCAACAAATAGAGTTTTGGTTGTTTACGTCTTTTTTTCAGAGATGGACTTGCTGATTAAACAGTGTGGCCACAAACATAAATAATTGCTAATGTGTGATCAAGGAAGCAGATACATTAGGTCTGGTGGAAAGTGTGGTCAGATAAATGGTGATGGTCAGATAATTAGGATCAAATCATTGAAACACCAAAATCCATTCCTTTGTAGATCTGTAGATACGATTCTTCTCAATTAAATCAAAATGCTGTATTCTATACTGTCAAAACGTGATGTAAAAAAATTTCAAAAAATAAATACATTTTTGGTGCACCATGGCTCATAAACACATATCTATGGTTTGAATTTTACACACCTCAATAATTTAGACTCAGGTAGACAACCCTTTTATGTAAAGTAAAAAATCTGTTCCTTTTTTTTTTAGTGCAACACCCTGCGTGTCTTATATGATGTGAAATATACTACACACAATATATGTTAATTTGCCAGAAAAACCCTGACCCTCCTTTCATTCTTCATTTTTTGTAAATTTGGGTTTGGCAAAAAAAAAAAAAAAGGATAGCTAGGTTTTGTTCTGTACTTTGCTTTGTCTTGAGTTATGGGCAATAGTTGTATACTGCAGCATGTAGGTTTTGGCGATACATGTGTTCTAAGCCAACACAAGTAGACACCTGAAAGTCCCCACTATATTTCCTCATTCTCAATTGCAGTTAACACCTTATGTTTCTTTGCCCTCCAATGTGGGAAAAAGCTATTCATATTAATGTCCCAGTTTAAACATATCTGTTCTTTGAGTGGCAACCCCAGAAAAAACATTTCCTGGCTGTGATTTAAAAAATTATTACAATGAAGGATGTAAAGGAGCTCAGGTAATACCCTAAAAATCAGCAAAACAACAATTATATGCAATTTTCCAGGCATTTGTACCAGCTATAAATGTAATCAAAGCCTAAAACGGGCCATTTTATAAGGCAAGGTGGGTCTGTGGGTGTATATAAATACTCTCAGCCTATAAAATATTTCATATACTTTTATCCCAGGGGGTCAATAATGCTAATATCAGAGGCAAAATGCTGCAAAAATATGAAACTATATCAAATGTTACCATTACTCAATATTAGACTTAACAAACCCTGTAGACCTTTAGATAGATATTTTCCCTATCTATGCACCACCACCTTTAAAAATAATAGGTGACTACAACCAATTTGACTGCAATATATAAAACTGTGTCAATAACCAGGATGCCAATTAGAATATTTTCTTTGTTTTGAATATTCAGATATTGAGCGTCAAGCTTTTAATTGTGCTACATAAATAGCTAATAAATGTAGAAATACTAATATAAAAATAATCACTAAACAACTAAAAAGTCTAAAAAGAGGCATGGAAATAAATCCAGCTTTCTTAGGCCGCAGGTTGTTAATTAAGAGGTTTACACCTATGTTCAAAACACTTTGGGCTTTTTAGAGGCAAACAGATGTTTCTGTAAGGCAAGTAAAACTGCACAATCTGCAGCACAGAACATTTGTTCTCATTTATTTTTAGTGGTTTGCATCATTCTTTTCATCTTGGAAGATAAAATAGGATATAGAGCCATTTAGGATGACAGAGGCAGTGTGAAGTGCTAGCTCTCCCCCTTGTGGATAAAACTGTGCACTGAACAATTTTACTTTTAAGCATAAATTTAAATTAACACATACCAAAATTGGTGCTTTTATGTGCCATATTTATCATTCAAGTGTTTAGAGAAAAGAAATTGTGTTCAGCATGAAGAATCTGCAGAAAAATCAAGAGCAAGGAATCTAAATATTTACTTATATAATATTTACTTTACTTTAATGTATGGAAGCTGCACGTGGGAAGCACTTAGATTTTCCGACATGACAATGATACAAAACACAAGGCCATGTCGACCCTTTGGAGGCTACAGCAGAAAAAAAGTGAAGGTGCTGGAGTGGCCATCAGTCTCCAGACCCTAATATCACTGAACCACTTTGGCAGATCTCAAACATGCAGTTCATGCAAGACAATCCAAGAATTTACAGGACCTGGAGACTTTTTGCCAAGGAGAATGGGCAGCTTACCCAACTGAGCAAAATGAAGGCCCTCATCCACAACCAAAACTACATAACATTGTGATGTTAAATGGGTAGTATTAAGAATAAGAACTAAGGGTATGTAACCATCTAATTGTTTTATTGCTAAGTTTTGATTTCTGCTTGTGCTATTTTGTGATGCCTTAGAGAATAATAAATGCCTTAATATGTTTGTGACCTTTAACGAATAGTAAACATCTTACAAATTCTGCCAGGATATGTAAATTTATTTACAAACATACAGACAACTGTATATAACAATACAGTGTATCATCTACAAAATGGTGATGAGCACCAGAGTGGTGGTTACAGGGGAGCCTTGATTCGGAGTCATACTTTACCACCTGAATATTTATCCCTCCTAGGATACATGACTCAGATATTAAGAGTTCATATTGTCTACACAAACAAGCTATTAATACTGCAATTTGGCATGTGAAGTCTGTTCATTATGCTTACAGATCAATTCAGATTTTTTTTGTACACAGATCTGGGACTGGCACGAACCTTTAGAAATGACTGATAATGGGGATTTCTTTCGAGTATGATTTTTTCACATTATAATAAACTTTTCCATATTTCTGGTGGAGGTCACAAATACCTTATTGTATTGACACCTATGTATATAACCACTCCATATAGCTACACCAAGCTGTACAGCAACATGGAGACCTCTCTAAAGCCATTCTATTTAAATAGCTGTACATTTACACAAAATACAGTTATTTTACTTCTCCCTGTTGACATAAAGTAACCTACTCTCCTTCTCCACATAATGGGCCCGATTTAATAGAGCTGTCCAAGGTTGGAGAGAAAACACTTTCATCAGTGAACTTGGGTGATGCAACAAATCTGGAATGAAATTCTTAAAAGTAATTTGCTATATTGTTAGCAAATGTTTTCAATCCTGGACCAGGTCCATTTCAGGTTTGCTGGATCACCCAGGTTCACCAATGAAAGTGTATCCGCTGCAGTCTTGGTAAGCTTTAATAAATCAGGCCCATTGTATTTACCAAGATCCCAAAGGTTCTTGGTGGCTACAGCTTCTTCTCATTGTTTACATCCAGCAGTGCCCAAGCAATAAAGCCTCTTAGGCTATCATAGAGCGGATAGAAGGTGTCCCAAACAAGAAACATATTCCTTTGTGTGTCTTCAATTACCTGAGACAGAAAGAGTGCTACTGGCAGAATCACCAGAAAAAATCAAAATAGAATTCAGCCACCACATCTGTTAGTTACATTTTGTGGTTTTAGTTTTTCACCACTGCTTTTTGAGGAAAAAATGAGGAAGGTTATACAAATTGTTGCACCGCACTGTAAGCTTGAAGACTTCTTAAAACCCCTCTGTAAACCTTATTTAGAAAGCTGTGTCTAGGAACTGTACCAGCTCATCACTGATTAGTGTATTAGGGTATTAGTGCTCCTGTATAGAGAATTACAAGCTGAATTCAGATACCTTTGCCAGCTATATGACAAAATAAATTTCATATTTTGTAATATGTTATTAAACTTTGTTTTATGTCTGCCTAGAGCACATCTTTAACATGTAGTAAAATAATTGAATCTAGTGTAAACATAACATTTTTGCCTAATCATTCTCTACAGGGTATGAAGAAAAGATCACTTTTAAAAACCCTTTTAAAACAATAACAAAGCTGCTGTCCTGTGTGTGAGGTCAGTATGGCCCAGAACCTGTGTCTATAGGCGTTGAAACACAAATGCATCATTTTATTTGTTTTACAAAAAAAGATTTTTATCTATTTCCAGATTCATGTGTTACAATAGTAGTAATTGATTCCCATCAGGGAAAATTTAAGGACATGTCAGATTCCTTTTATTTATAATGGAGCCCCAAGAGTCATCTATCACAATTTTTAAATTGACACATAACATGTCACATGACTCATTCAAAAATAAAATATATAACATAAATGTGTGGTCAATGCAATAATTTTTGTGTACAAAGTGTAAAATATTAAATAGGTTGAGCGCTATGCATTAGCTTGAGTTGTTTGAATGGAAGTTATGTAAGCTTCCTGAACTTGCCGTGTGATGACTGATGTGTAGTTGGGTTTCACTTTTAAAACCGGCAACAGGATATCAAAAATTGTTTATAAAAGGTTCACATGAACTCATTACCTTTTTACATGGGTTTTTGCTTTTTGGGAAGCAAGCAATTACAACTTTGAAGGAAGAGCATGTCTGTGCATGACTTTGGGGGGGGGGGGGGGGGGTAAGTTAACTTAGTTACAGCCGTAGAGAAAATGTAAAATTGTAAAGAGGCATATCAAGCAATATAGACATGTGTGTAATAGTACATTTACACAATTTAGTAAACTATTAGAAGAAGACTTTGAGAATGTGCTTCAAAGGGTGAATTTAAAGCTGAACTCTGCGCACAAAATACTTACCTTATTACTGTTCCTATACCCTCTTCTCCAAAACAAAGATTCTTTGATTCAGTGTAATCTTCATCTGTAGCAGCAGTATCTCTGGACCACTGTGTGGTGAAATCACAGGACTCCAGTTCCATCCCCACCTCCCTCTCCTCCTGGCCATTCCTAAACATACAAGCCTAGACTTCCTGGAGGGGAGGGAGCAGCATAAATAAGGAGAAGGAAAGAAGTAAAAGGGGAAAAGCAAAGAGAAGGGGAAAGGCAAGCTGGTATATGAGTATCTTCCTGCGCCCACTGTAAACATGTTGTTACCATGAACAAAAGAGAGGTGTAAATGCTTTAGGCATTAGCTTGAGATGTGGCTGAAATCATTCTAAGATAATTGCAGGTGCAGTTGACCTGTATTTGCCTTCTTAGATGCCTTGACTTCCACAAAGACATGTATGAGGAGAGAAGTAGACCTAAACAAACATTAGCTTGTTAACATCAAATAATTTGTCTTATTTTATCTCTTTTGGGCTGATAAAAATTTACTTTTGGAAGTATTTTGTTATATCTGACATACACAGTGTTGGATTGGGACGTCCTTTAACCCAGTGAAAAGTTAGCTGATAATCATTAATACCGAAACATGCTTTAATCTATTACAATTTTATGAAAAAGAGTGGGCAATCTAAGAGGTTAACATACTGTAATGGGGGAAGCACTTGGTGGCACACCCCCATGTTGACTCATTTACAACCGATAAAAAACAGAACTGTAATGTTACAGTAAGACTAATTGTGTGAATGCCAACTACACATTTTCCAATTCTGCAAAAATGTACAAAGCTTCTTCATAAATATTAACAGTATACTTAAAATGAAACACATCAGAAACTTGCCTTCCTTTATCAGGCTAAGAATAACTCCAATGTAGCACCGTTGGCAAGTCTAAAGAAACATGTCAGCGTGTCAGATGAGCAAATACCTCAAATGTTGTTCATACTATCCTGCACTAACCCACATAATAAACAAGGGTGTGGTGCAGAACCACTGGGTGACATTGTACAAAACCCAATAGCAAAGATATCCACACTAATATTTCTATGAAAACCCCTTTACTGTTGTTCCACACCGATTGCAGTACAGGGATTTTAAAACTGCTGACATCTTTGCTTTTGAGATTGGCATATCTGACCCGCTTTCAGGTGTAATTAGCTAGCTTTGGTGATCAGTTTAATATACATCTAACATCCTGAGCTGCATCAAGTTGTTCTGGGTTTTTATGTTTGCCCATGGAAACCAATGCTGAATTCAGCACATGATAAAGTTCTGTTTTTGTGCAACCCTCTAAAAGGGACTCTGCAGCTAAGGTTCTCTTTAATTTTATTTGGGCTCTAATTGCTTAAAAATTGTACTGGAAATCGGCTTTACTCTGTCCATTTAAACCCAACCTATCCACTAGTTAATTCACTGCACAATAAGCATTGTTGTCCTCCTATTATGACTCTGTAAATAGGAGGACTCTGGTACCATTAAAATTACATTTTGTTATTATTATTACCTTGTGGTCTTGGAATTTTAACCTTCTTCCTTTAGTCTTTGTTAAATGGGTCCATTAGTTTAACAAAGCAGTTTGTTAATGCTGCATAATATTTATTAATCATATTTGAGGAACAGATCATAATCTCAAAATTCTATTGCTTCAATGTGGTAGGGTTCCGCCTAGTGTGCAATAACTCAATAAATCTGAAAATATATTGAGATGTGTCTTTAGATCTGTGGTACTGTGGTTATAATCTACCATAATTTCTGTGTAAATAAAATCAAAGACGAGAAACACCAGAACAAAGCTAAGGAAAAATCTAGTACTTCTGTACGGTCTGTGACAGCTCAGGAGCTTAAAAATATCTATGATGATCTAGCTGAATTTTCACTAATAGGTTGAAAGAACAATTGTGTGTTTGAATGCATATTTCCTAAGCATGAAAAAGTGAGTACAATAATGCATATTGTTGTATTATAGATAAAAGGCTTACCTTTCTGTATAATTGGCCTCATTATACTCCTCAACAAACAAGCTT
The DNA here is from genome assembly GCF_032062135.1 of Pyxicephalus adspersus. NCBI lineage: Eukaryota > Metazoa > Chordata > Amphibia > Anura > Pyxicephalidae > Pyxicephalus > Pyxicephalus adspersus. The sequence goes on along the minus strand of NC_092862.1, from coordinate 106,943,218 downwards.
TTGTCAGTAGTCATATTCTATGGGAAAAATGGATGTAATATTTGAAAAAATATTTACAGCTCATCACCTAAAAAGTTAACTATAAAGAGGGGCCCTAAAGTTATTCCTCCAAAAAACGCATATACACAGTTTATAATGTATTTTTTTATTTTTATTACTATTTATCTTCCCTGCACCTCCCTTAACAAATCAGTTCATTTTCTTTGCTCAATCTGTTTATTCCATAACTTTTTTTTGCTGTGGAACCACGGAAGGTGAGAGAACAAGGTATTCAGCTAGTTTATTTGGCTTCCCCCCATAAATGACCTTAGACTGTATTAAAAACATATGACTATGCTAGGGACATTAGATTGTGACCTGGTTTGGGAGACAGCTAGTGACATGACTATGGACTTTGTAAAGTGCTGTGTAATATGTCGGCGCCATATAAATACTGTATAATAACAATAATAATGGGGGTGTTCCTATTAGGGAAAATTTCACTTCATGTACTGTGAGGACAAAATATGATTGTAAACCTATTTAAATCGGACACAGGTGTGAATAAAGCCACAAAAGAGGATGTATTGGAAGTTCTGAAAATATTTTTATTGCCATCTATGCCTTCTTGTCCCTGTAACACACCAAACGTTTCTTCTACAGGTGTTGCAAGGATAAGCAAGGATGTTCTTAATCAGGTTACAGAAAAAAATAACACCTGCCTACACTATTCAATACAAAAAAAAAGGCTAAGCACAATTTCAAATTATTTGGAGCTCCTGTAAATGTCTTTTAGAGGTTTGCTTTTAGCTCTAAGGGAAAGCAGCTAATTAACACAGCTGCAAACTACAGGGAGCTTATCTTTAGTTCCAACTGCAAGCTGGTACAACTTTTATCTAGAAAGAAGTATTCTGCTTCAATGTGCATTATATTATCTCTGTTCACCCTGTGCATGCTGCTTCAAAAGCAAGGTTACATGTGGGCTTAGCAGATTACACTTACCACTGTCCTAATGCACATTTCATATCATTCAATGACTTACCTTCTTGTTTTAGTAACACTTTAAACCATAATCAGAATTAACCTTTTTTGCCCTATATTGATGGATTTGGTGCCATCTAGTGGACACAAATGTTAAAAGATTACATTTAAAAAAAATACCTATTAATGAAAATATGAGAGTGCTTATGTAATCAATATCCCAAAATTATCTTGATTATCTGCAACAGCATATGAACTTGTAATGTGTCTCCACATCCCTATTTAATGTACAGCGCTACGTAATATGTTGGCGCTATATAAATCCTGTTTAATAATAATAATAATTTGTAATACCATACTGCTAACTTTATTTCCCCATAAACCTGTGATAAAAACTAGCATATGATAGGGATAGCTTTATATCTTACAGCCGGGATGGCATATTACATTAACACAGTGCAGAAGTATTTTATGGTCATTATAAATCTCCTGCATTCTTAATAGTTCCAAATTTGGCATCATAGCTGTCAACATTCTGGAGACAACCCCAGCCTCCCTTGTGGGTGCTAGGACTGAATGGAGTTACATCATCCCAGGCTGACCAATCGAGATGGCAGAGTATGTGGATGCGGAAAAAAAGAGAGGAGATGGCAGCACCCGAAACAAAACGTTGACTTGTGAGAATACCCTGGGTTTAGTTCTGCTTTAACTGCATATACATCCAATATTTAGGAGTAAAAGGGGTCTTATTTAACCCCCCAAATAAAAATGCAAGTATTGGTTATCTGATGATACACCAATATATTGAATGGTGCGGTGCTTTCATATTCCTTACATTTCTAGATTTTTTTTTTATGAAGTGCCATCGTGAGGCACCTTCATGTTTGAGAGCTGCCAGATTATCATGGCTCTGACATTAGTCCAGTTTGTACAACTGGTCTTAGGTTGGTTCCATCACCTTTCATTTGCACACCCTAAAGAGATAGGCATCAATCATTCCTAGAGGAAGGTCAGCAATGGCAGCAACCGCTTTCTTTTAGTACACATATCATGCAGGTAACAGCAAATTATTGTGTAGTTTACATCCCCAGATATTGGTCAGAATACGTAAGTAACCGCTGACTGTTGTATTTGGAAATGCAAAGGCATTTCTGTATAGTCTTTACTATTATCTGTTTTCCTAGCAGTTAATCCAACGTCTTACAGTCACTGAGCCTTGTATTAAAATCCATATGTATAGTCTTACAAGCAAATAGTTTGCTGAGACTAATTGTGGGAAGTGAAATTGATTCCTCTATAAAGAGCATCTGCCTAGAGCGGAGATCACAATAAACTCTTGATGGCTTTATGCACATCAAGCTTTCACTGCACACTTCTCAACATGGACAATTACCTTTGTCCTTTGAAGTTCTGCTCGGAGGCGTCCGCATTCTTCCTGAAGCAATTTAAGTTCTTGCTCCACTGACCGGATTTTCAACTCGCTGTTCAGTTTTTCGATCTCCCAGTCAGTAGGAGTTTTGCTTAAGCTTTTCATCACTGTAAAAAGAGAAATGTTAATCCATCCTGAACAGAGCTCCTCTACTAAGCGATGAATACATCTGTGCCATGTTTTGCTAATTCAATTTAGACATAAAAAGACAGCAATTAGCAAACCTCTTTCTCCAGTTTCAAACTACCCACAGCACTCAGGCTTTTTTCAGACTTGCAGTAGAACTCTGCTAAGCACTAGCTGTATCTAAATTGGCCAAGAAACCCCCTTATAACTGGAGAGATACTACAAATTCCTCTGTGACTCTATGTAATTATATGACATTTTTATGCTGCTCTCTGTAAGTAGATTTGACAAATCACGATAACATAAACAGGATGGATACACAGAAATGCTTTGAGTTTTTATGTAGTGAAATACAGAGCTGATTTAACGGCCATGTTACAGGTGCCAGTGCACACCAGCAGAAGTCACCATTTCTCTGCCAACACACTTTGACCAGCAAAACTCAATAGTACTGGCTAGTGCTGGGCTTCCTTTCTTATCCACCCTCATCCACTCCTATTGGCTCACCACTATGATTGTACTAACTTTCCTCTAACTAAAAACTATATTTTGCAGGTTTGAGATTATCAAGGTAGAAGATCCTGACATATCTGTTCTAGATAAGCCACAGCAGTTATGCTTAGACCACACACTACTAAGTAGTTGGATGAACTGCAGTTATAGAATGTACTGTACCTTGGTGGGTTTCCAATTCAGATTTCAATTGCAGAAGCTCTACTTCTTTAGACTGCAGCTGTTCATTTAGGTGCTTTGTGCATTCATTTTTTTCTTTTTCCTGTAAATGAGAAATGCCACGTATAGGCAAGAACAAGAAATCAGCACCATATAATTCTAAAGAGAAACCCTTGCAAGCCTAAACAATCATAGTATGGAAAAGGAAAGCTGAATTCCTAATTCCCTACAGTCGGTTGAGCTAACAAGGGGTATTCCGATAGGAGAAAGCAATGTGAACATGTGCGCCTTCTCCGCCTTCACTGTCCAAAGGCTGGGAACAGGGAGATCACCAGGGCCTAAATATCTCACATATAAACTAATAATATTTCTAATTACAATTTAATGTTTAACACTAAATTAAAAAATGACCCCTATATGTACACAAGATTATGTGTTTTCTGTTTATTTAGTTTTGATAAGTGTGGGAAAGTTTTGAATAATGTGGGAAAAAGATGGAGCCTCAGTCAGGTTTTCATTATTGTCTCTATCCCTTAATGGGGAAAATTTTCATCAGAATAGAAAGTACTGACAAGTGATTGGTAATCTCTCCAACAGTGAAGTGTTGGCACTTTGGACAATGTTTTTCTTCAAGTTTTTGCTTTCCAGTTTCACAGAGTACTGGACCCCAATGACTTTTATTGGTATCACAGGGACAGAAAGTTGAACAAAATTTGCTGAAAAAAATTGCAGACACAGGTTAATTTTAACTCTTCCCCACACTGGAATTTGGATACAGTAATTTATGATTATTCACTGTAAAGTGTTACTTGTATTGCCTACAAATAATGTGAGGACATTGATTCATCACCCAGTTGGTAGCCCCAGCTTAAGAACAGTATACTTATATAAATCACAGCAAAGTACTACCTTCACAAGACGGGATTTTATATTGGTAGAATCTGACAACAATAGCAGAATTTCACATCAGCAAGAATCTAATTATCAGAATAGATGGATAAAAACTATCAAGTAAATGAACTTTTTCTATGATACTTGCTGCAAGGTGACCTGAGAAATGTAGTATCTGTAAATCACAGGAAGATGCCTTGCTAGCCCAGGTTCTAATAGCCAAAACTTGATTCTATCAATTAAGGAAAGTTTCCCGCTAATGGAAGTACATTTTCTCTTTTAAATATCCCTAAAACAATGACTATATGACGACCATGTTGTGAACAAAAAATGACTGTCTTCACGATAGCCGCCCATTAAATGAGGGGAGTATGAGGAGTTTTAGAAGTTGTGACTGAACTCACATGTTCATCTAACCACACACACCCACTATCGGTACATTAGACATACTTCACCTTAGGCAAGGGAGTAATAGACCTGAACAAAGGACTTCAGTGTTAGTACAGACTAGTGCCTCAGTTCATATCTATTTAAAGACAATGCAAACCTGAGCAAAATAAATGCTTTTTTAAGCTATACATCTAACCCAGTTTTAATGCAGCAGTGATAAGTGAGCAAATTATGCATTAGAAGCAGTCACTTCTGTGAAGAAAGCCCTGTAGATTTTACCTCAAAGCAGAACTAAACCCTAAAATACTCATCCGTCCCCGTTCTATTGCAGTGCCGTTTAACTTCTCTTCCTAGTTGGGACCTTTGGCCATCTTGATTGGCCGGGCCCTGCAACCGTAAGGCAACCAACTCTGATTTGCGCATGCCCTGCCCAACCCGATCACACATTTTTGCAGTGGAACTTTAGTTCTGCTTTACTTGTATGCAGGTTGTATGACTACTAAACTATTAAGAAATGAAGCTTAACAGCTATACATACCAATGAATTTAGCAGTTTCTGTAGACTGTCTCGCTCAAGAGAAATTTCACGAAAGGCACTGTAAGCTCTGTTCACTTTGTCACTCTCTTCTTTGCTGTGATCTTCGCAATTACCACAAAGCTAAAAGTAAGATGAGTAATAATATTTATGTACTATATGAGCAAGATGTGAATGTCTGCAATCATCCAAACTAAATACTCAAGTTTTTATAACAGTGGTAATATGATGCAGAAAATGATTATTGGCTATATCAGTATCCTAGGTCACTCAAACATCTCATATAACACAATCATAAAAAGATTCTATTTGTATTTCATTTATGAAGCTGTGATTAGTGCCAATGAACAAAAGCTCTGAATAAATATCTAGTCCATCCCTAATTATCCATCCCTCCCTTGTTTTATATATGTTATGCCAAAGCTGGAATACAGAAGGACAGCAGTTTATACATTAAATTGACCTGTTGTGTAGTGTTCAATTTAAAGCCCTATTCCTGCCTAACCTGTCGAGTGTATGAAGAACAGTTCATTCAATGTTTTTTCCAATCAATGAAAATGCATACATTGCATGTCAGCCTGTATTAACGTGCATTCTGTTTTCAATGTGTATTGCACTTTGTGTTGAATGCCAACAAGCATCAAACTTTGTAAAGGTTCTATAACTTTCCCCCATCTCTAAATTATACATGAAGGGTGAGTACATTTAAAGGTACGTATTAAGTCCAGAGACAGACATTAAAGGAAAATGTCTTGTGTTTTAGGTTTTCTGACAATTCTGTTTAAGGTAAACCCCACCAAAACAAACTCAGGACAAAACAATTCTGATAAAAGGTTTTAATATAATTAAGATCAATGTATAGCTAGTACTGGACTTGTTCTTGTAATATTTCTTAACTTTCCATACTGAACTGATGAAGCAGTGAAGTCTTCAACATTACAAGTCCAGTTGAATGTGACTAACTACTACCAGATGAGACAATTTTCCCTGAAGTGCTACTTTTTTCTACACTCCCTTGGGAAGTAGAGGAGTCCCTGCAGAAGTTTGGCATGCTATCTATTGAGTCAGACCTTTAGCCTTGAAGCAAGGAGATCTCATGACTCTGGAGAGAATACACTTTCATCAGTGAAGCTAAGCTGTGTAATTGAGCAAACCTGGAATGGATTTCCTAAAATCAAGCTTTTTGTTAGCAAATGTTTTCAATCCTGAATCAGATCCATTCCAGGTGTGCTTGATCACCCAGCTTCACTGATGAAAGTGTATTCTCTCCAGCCTTGGAGAACTTTAAAAAAATCAGGGACATTGAGAGAGGAAGAGCCCATTACAGGCATTCTGGCAAGGGACAGACGTTTTACTTACTTGTTTTAGCTGCTTTTTTTTTTTTGTTTTTTAAAGAAAGGAAACGTAGGAGTTTGCACCCCTTTTATTTTGTGTACCTGAAATGTATTTATGTGATATAAATTGAATTTACACAGAAAACAGTCAAATATTTTCACCCATCTTCAACTCCAAAAATGGCAGTTAGAAGAAAAAAAATAAAGTTTGCCTCATAGGAATAGTACCTTTTCATCCATTTGTCTTAGCCTTCTCTTTAAAGCGTAATTCTCCTTTTCAGTATCCTTCAGTCGTTTCTTTATGTCTTCATATGCTGTGACCAGGGCAAAATGTGAGGCCACAGATGCCTCTCCCGAGGAAGAAGAAAAAGGGGTATCTATCCTCTTAGTAAAATCTTCTTTTTCATGATTCAGAATACAGATATCATCATCAAGTAGGGAATCCATGATCACTTCAATAAAGAAAAAAAAGAATGTAATTTTCCCACATCATGTACCAAGTGCATATAAGAAAACATTGTGCCATAATAGATTACTAGTGTTGGATAAAGGGAAATATCGCTATCCCAACCATAACGGCCAGTGTGCACAGGTGAAGCTATGATGTTTACGGCCCGTCACACTTATAAGTTTCTATAAAATGCACATTACCTTAATGTATGGCAGTACATGAACTACAGCCGTTCATTTTACATGGCACCCAATTGCACTACAACGTATATGCAATATGCAGATATTGTGCAAAGTGTCATACAAAATGCACTAATTATTCAGATATTTCTAATATTCACAATGTATTTACTATGGCGTTGTTACTGCAAACAGAACGTGTTACATCTTTGTGTGTTGGCCAAAATTAAATAAAGGCCCCCAGGGATCTCTGACCCTCTTCTGCAAATGCTGCTTGTCTTGATGGTGTGCCGACCCACAGGCTTCAATATATTCACCAATTCACATGTATGAAAATCTGAAATCCTTTTCTGTCTGATTCTAGGTTAGTGTTTCAAAGTGTTGAAACACGAGAAGAACAGCATTTAAATTAGTGAAGTCCGTTAAAGGATCCACCATGTTTATTTCATAAAAGGATCAGTTATACAAAGGCAGAGGGTCAATTCCAGTTTTTACTTCTTGCACCAGGACAAGCAGTTGATTGCAAAGTAACTTTTTAGTCCTGTCTATACTCCATGCATTAAAGTTTAGCTGTGGTAGATATTTTTTTCCCGTATTTTTTACCTGGTGATCCTGCAAGTAAGATGAAGTACAGTGTAATACAGAGTAGCAGAGTGCCTACAGATCACCTTCTCCTCAACATTATTATTATTGTTATTAATAAACAGTATTTATATGACGCCAACATAATATGCAGCGCTGTACATTAAATAGGGGTGGCAAATGACAAACAGATACAGACAGTGACACAGGAGGAGGAGAGGACCCTGTCTGGAAGAGCATACAATCTAGGAGGGAAATAATGTAGGTAGTATGTATGCAGCACAGGAAAAGACCTTATTATCAGCTCACAAGATTTCTGGCATGATGATGATATAACATAGCAATTTCAATGGTATGTGCAATGGGCCAAATGTGATTTAGTGATACTAGGGCATGTTTTTCCTTTTAATACCACTTGGAAGATTTTGTATTTTGTTCTTGCTAGTAGAACTGTTAGACAAACAATTCGTTAGTTTTGGTGCCAACCTTTCACCTTCTACAGTAAAATACCTACAGAGATATCTCCCTTGCTGCTGGCACCATCATCTCAGTGAATAGCAGTACTTAGCTCTTCCCACAGCCTGATAAACTGACAGCTTGATGATCTATTTGCAGGAACCGAGGGTCGATTCACATTGGCAGCACTCGGTTGAACTGACCTGCGGAGTAAAGGAGCAAAAGCAACGCAATTTGGCTTATGTCCCATTGGTATAGCTAACCTGTGTTTCTCAACCAGGGTTCCTCCATAGATTCCTAGAGCAATGAGAAATCTATCTCTCAGGCCAGTTTATTAGATGCCAATAATCTTTTTACTATCCGTAAGGATAACATTTTTCACACTGGCCTGTAATGTTGGAGACATCCTTCCTATTGCCCACCACACTAATATACTGTGAGCTGTGTGATGTAGTAATTATAGTAGGGGTTTTCAATAACTTGAAAGTTATTTCAAGGGGTTCTCCATATTAAAAAGGTTGAGAAACACTGACCTAACTCATAAAAATTGCACGTTTAATTTTTGCACAGTGCATTCTGATATGCTGTAATGGATCATAATGTCATTGTGGAAGTGAATATCTGCAATGTGTTTAACAATAAATTGCAGTGCACAAACACTGGGGTGTAAACTTAGGGAAATAATGTCCTGGACTTCACCCCATCTGTTCAGCACTGTCCAGAAAGGTGAAGCAAACGTCCAGGCCGCCAAGTGTATTTATCATTTAACAAAAATTACATGATTTACGTTTCCTTTAGAAAAAAAAAAAAACATGGCAACTTGCCTTATAAACTTTATCACTGGGAGAGAATAGAAACTGAACGTTTTGTATAGACTTCAAATTTATGAGACTATTTTTAATAAATGTAGGTGAACCTGCTACTTATATCACAAAGTCCAGCCAAGTGAGAAAAAGAAGTGTTCTCATATCTGCATGGCCCATTGCCTCCTTCTTGGCACTGACTTCCATTTTCACTGTTTAACACTCATTTGCATTGTTTGATGTAACTCCCGCACAGTTCAGTGAATACTACCAAGGGAGTTCTGTTCTACTTGTGGTGATTGCAAATCCATGAAAACAGAATGTGAGCACAAGGATAGCGCCCCATTTTAACTACTTCTTTTGGATCCTTTTATTTAGCTTTTTAACATCCCCGAAAACATCAATATAGCTAAGTGATGACATTTAAACAAGCCTGAAGAGCAAACAAAAGTCACAAAACCCGTGCACCAAATCAATACTGTTGCTATATACAGAAGTAGTTTCCGTCTAAAGTGGTATTTAAATAAAAAATGAACAATTCCCAGGTAATCATCAATACAAGCTGTCCTTAGGTTCCTAAAGTAAAACTTTACTTAGGAAATCACATAGAATGTCAATGCTGAAGAATCCAAAGCTCTATTAACCCATTTTGTTTATTTGTTGACACACATTAAAATGCAATGTTGGTCTGAAGAATACTTTTAAGACCCAAAACATTATAAACTTACTGTAGAATAAATCCATGGCAATAAACATTTGTATGTTAAATAAATACACAAATGTTCACCTAAAATGGAGTTAAAGTTTCACTTTGAAATACTGACGATCAGGAAGGTGTTTATTGCAGAAAGAGACAGACAATTTCCCTTCTGTAAAATCGGTTCTTACCTGCCTGATCGCCACCCAGCGAGCTGTCTCGTGTCACCGCTGTGGCCTGGCCAATTAAGATGGTAAAAGATCGTCTCCAGAAAGAGAATAAAGAAGGAAGATGATGGCGGCCTTCGATGGAATGGCGATGGCCTCGGGTTTAGTTCTGCTTTAAATTTATTGTGAATAAACACAACATAATCTGTAATTTTTTGTGAATTATTAAAGATAAGACTGTGTGGAATACACAACAGATATGTCAAACCTCTAATATTGCAAATAGCAAAAAATAAATAATGATATATATGATTCTCATTTGTGAATCATTTAAAACAATGCTTCAAAAAACCTTTACAGGTTACTGTACCCAAGCACGATTCTTCTCACTCTGCTGTGCAATACTTACCGTGTATTGTTCGATAGTTTACACATGTATGTGTGGTATAAGTGCAAGGGTACTTCTTAGATTGTAAGCTCTTTCGGGCAGGGTCCTTTTCTTCAATGCTGCTCTATGCATCCTGCTTTATGGAGAAGAAAGGTGGTAGAATGACGAAGCAGCACCACGCTGTGCTCTCTCCCCTTCACTTGTATTACAATCGTTCATGGTTCATGGATGTGCCAGGACGGATCCATGAACGACATTGGACGAGCGTTTCACACGTCAGATTCGCATCCGATACCAGCCCTGAGGGCATTATCAGATGAGAATCATCTGACATGTGTATGTAGGCTAACAGTAGAATACAGAATGATTAGGGTAAATTTTTATTTTAAATTGGACCCTCTAAGAACTTTACAAGTCCACACTGTAAAACAATCAGAGATGTCACAATACGCTGCTACAGAAAAAATACACCCCATGCCTCTGGAACAGGGGTCGGCAACCCGCGTCTCTTGAGCCTCCTTGTTGTGGGTTCCTTCGGCCTTGACAGTTATTTGCCATGGCCGGCGTTGACACTTCCACTGGCGGGGTATAAGGACACTGTCTGTCCTCCGTAAGCATTGCGTGGGTGATGTTAAATAAATGTGTTATTTCATATTTCTGGCTCTCGTCTTTCTGGGCAAAGCCAGGAACTTCTTAGCACCCCCTCGTACATCGCAAAAAAGAAAAATCCCGGAAGAAAATAGAGTTTAATTCTGCATCAACAGATTCCTTTGCCTTCACTGCCAACAAAGCTGGTTTACAACAAAAAATGTAACGTTGATATTTTCAAAACAAGCATTTTCTGAAAAGTACCCACCTGAATGTGGGTGAAAGAGAGCGATTTCGGAACTTAAACGGAAAGTTGAGCAACAAACACCACCAGTAAGCAAATTGATGACATCAATTCAGCTCAAGCATATTCATTTGCCAGTGATGGATCAAGTGATGTAAACGATATTGAGCAGACAGCACTGTTATGCAGATATGTGAACTCCGATTGGTCGTAGGAAAAACTGATTGAACTCATACCGCTAAAGGGCCAAACGCAGAGACAGGACATTTGTGAGGCTGTTTTGAGTTTTCTAAAAGCCAAAGGAATAAACACCACTCACCTGGTGTCAGTGTCTACTGATGGTGCACCCACTATGACAGGAGCACAGAAGGGCTTTGTGAATTTGTTTCAAAAGTCAAGACCTGGGTTTGCATGTCACTCAGAGGTGTTCTGATCCAGGCCAGAGTTTGTTTTTGACTGGTCTTGAATTACTGCACAGCTGTGAGCAGCAGGTAAGGAAAAAAAGGGAAAGGAAAGGAAGAAAGCTCTCTCTGACCTGGGGCACAGGAGACATTGCCTGTGAGAGCCATTGTGGGCCACATGTGAGTAAGGGTTGCTGGAACGTTTTGAGTGAAGTTGGCTGGGTTTAGCCCTCCAACTGGTAGAGAGGAATCAGCCAATTGTATTGTTAGTGCCTGACTGGCTAGGATTTTTTTTTCTGAAAATGCCGAACCGCTTCTCTGCTTGTCTGGAACATGTGAAAACCTTCTTGGAAAGCAAAGGCCTCATCCATCCCAAACTGGGAGACCTTGATTGGCTGGCAAAGTTTTATTTCATGGTGGATATGACTTCACTTAAACACAGTGGATAAAAACTACCAGGGAAAAGGAAGCATGGCCCTGCGTTTACCAGAGATGTACAGAGAGGTACGCTCTCTCACTTCCCCTCCCTGAGAGTTCAAAGAAGAGAAGAATCACATAAGTTGTGATTATTTGCACTGTGCAATTATAGCAATGCAAGCTGCATTTGGAAAAAGATTTAGCGAGTTCATAAGGGAAAAAAAACCACTCAGTCATTCTATATCACACCGCTGGACATCGACCCATCCCTGCTAAACATATCCGCATTCACAGGGATACGTCAGCCCGATCTTGAAAATGAACTGGCGGACATAGCGGATAAAGACTTATGGGTGTCCAAGTTCAAAAGCCTGACAGAGGATCTTGAAGAAGTCGCCCGTCAGAAGGCCACTTTCGCTAAAGAGAACAAATGGAAGGATATTGAAAAACCTCCCCAAACCCAACGAATTTGTTTTTGAAACATGGAGTGCCATTCCTGACATGTATATGAACATGAAAAAGTATGCATTTGGAGTCCTGTCCATCTTTGGCTCAACATACTTATGTGAGCAAGTTTTCTCAAACATGAACTTTATAAATATAAAATATATACAAATATCGCTCCCGCCTCACAAATGAGAGCCTATAGTCCTGTGTGAAGATCAAAGTCACACCTTACAGCCCCGACATAGGAAAGATCAGCATCGAGCCTCAGAAACAGAAGTCACATTAACAGGTAATAACACTAGCATTTAATAGGCTATTATTTTCCACAAAAAAAACAATTATTTCAGACTCGGAGCGGATGTAGTTTTTTTATTGTATGTTCAGGTGCTTCGGTTGATTGCTGGCCGAGATAGAAACCCGAAGAGGATGAGAGCATACTGAAATGGACTTGTCAAGAAACGTTCCTAATTTTATGTTTACTTTTTTAAAACTGCTGCAACTATATTTTTTTTATATTAAAGTTAGCTTAAGTTTAAGTTTATTTCAATTTTACACAAATACGGAAAGGACTCAAAAAGGCCTGCATAGTTCAGAGTTTAATTTATTTCAAAGTAGACCAACACATGCACACTGCACTTCTGTTTTTTTTTTTGTTTCTGTTGTACCAGGTAAAATTAAAAAAAGATTAAAACTTTTAAAAGTTTATAAACTGTGTTATGTTTTGCAGCTCCAGACTATTTTTCATTAGTGGAAGAGGGGGCAAAATGTCTCTTTTGATAGTAAAGGTTTCCAACCCCTCCTCTAGAAGGCAGCTCCAGTCAAGTGACTCGAAATCACATTGGCTGGGATAATACCATTAATCTGCTGCAGGCAGGAAGAAGCATTTTCACAGTCATATTTTCCCCAGATTGCAACAAGTCACACACAGAGATTGTAACTGATCTGTGCACATTAGAATTCAGGCCTCACAATGGCTGTGAGATGCATTTTCCAAAATGTTTGTGCTACCATGTGTTGTGTTTAGCTATCCATTCATTTAAATGGAAAGCCAAACATATTACATGGAAATGAGTGTTCAATGCAACACAGTAATGGGAAAAAGACAATAAGGCTCCTTTCCAATAGTGTGTTGGAATAGTGCACACATTTACACAGATATGTTGGTGTGCTGTATTATCATTTATTCTGAATGGTACCTTTAGAAGAAAATGCTTTACCAGCGACGGCAACTCATTGCACAGCAACACACTAGCTTATTATTTTTCAAAGCCCTGTGTGTTGTGGTGCGTTGGCGGCCAATTCACCTGAACCCCAAACCACTTTCCTGGTGCACTGTAGCATAACAAGAGGCAATGTACTGCTGTACACTAATGTTACCTAATATAAGATAGGTGTCACCCTACCATGCATGACAATGTACACGCCAGTGAATGTGAATTTTTTAAAAAATGTATCAGACAGCCCAGAGTTAGGAACCATGATGATGCTTCAGCAAAAAACGGTATCACCATCGTTCTGGAAAGAAAACCAGGTGAAGGCATTGTCAGGCAGTACTGTTATTTCGGTATGAGGTAATACCGTATTTTTCGGACCATAAGACGCACTTTTTTTCCCCCTAAAGTGGGGGGAAAATCAGGGTGCGTCTTATGGTCCGAATGCATATTTTTTTACTTGCGGAAAACCTGGTGCGTCTTATAGTCCGGAGCGTCTAATGGTCCGAAAAATACGGTAAATACCTAAAACAGTTACCAACATAATACAAGAATGCAGACATTTTCTGTCTACCTACTTTTAGTGACTGCCTATATGTTCCAGTGACTAAAAGCTCAGATGTCAAAGGAGCACATGACATCCAAGCAAATAGCATACTTTAGATCAGTGTTTAGATCAGCAATGAGAAATCTGTGCCTTTCAGTTCAGTTTAGGTGACACCAATGATCTGTAAGGCTGACATTCTTCCCATTGGCCAGTAATGTTAGAGGCATTGTTCCATTGATCACCCCGTTGTGAGCTGTGTATATAATAATTATAGCAGGGGTCCCCTAAGAACTGAAAGTTTCCCCCATGATAAAAAGATTGAGAAAGGTTGTTAATGATGATGGCTGGTAATGGCCATCCAAAGGTTTCTCCCATGATTGGTTAAATTTACGTCAATATTTTTTACTGTATACAAAACATATACAGGTAGTCCCCGGGTTAGGGACATGTGACATATGGATGTTTTCTAGATACCAACAGGGGTTCCTGCTGGAGGCTTGGAGGGAGGAGTGGTTTGCATGACTTGCAGAAGAAATCTTTTGCTAAACACAGCTAATGTTGTGGCTGATCTTAAGATCTGAGCTGTAACATCTTGTAACTCTTTAATGACCAAGACAAACAAACCAGCTTTTTCGTTTTTGCATATCAAAGCACAGCTTGCTTCAGAAATTAATAAATGTCTAGGCTCCATAAAGTTTTTTGCTTTATTTGTGATTAACTCACAGTTAGGATTTTATACAGTAATGACACCATGCTGCCTAATAATATGTTGAGACAAACATCTGTCCTAATTGCATTTATTAAATAACTGTACATGTTCTGACTTACATACAAATTCAACTTAAGAACAAACCTACAGTCCCTATCTCATATGTAATCCGGGGACTACCTGTACACAAAATTCAGCACAGGGTGTGTTTCAGGACTTTCACATTTAAACAATGGTTCTTAGAATATACTGTACTGTAGACTATTTTCCAATAGAAACACTAGGGAGAAAGAAAGGAGTGGAATTTTTCTTACAAGAAGATCTGCAAAAATAAAAAAAATCATCTGCCTTATGGCAGGGTTAGACCCACTTTGGGATCGAGCAATCCTGCACAGCTCCTGGCGGCTGGCACCTTGCTGCTCAGGACGGATCCAGGAACGACTGATGGGGAATGATCGCTATACAAGTCAAGGAAGGAGAGTGGGGGCCACTTACTCGTCCTCCTCCATACAGCAGAACATGAAAGATTGTAACCAGTTATGGAAATTGTACATGAGCATGCAGCAATAATCTCTGGATATACAGATTATGCATCACATGGCCAGTCTGAGGTGCCTACAAATGGGCATCCATTTAGCTAAAAGTTTCCCTTTACACTATGAAGAAACAGAAGTATGTACTTACCATCTATTTTCTCTCCCATTATTCTTATCCACCCTAAATTCAGTAAAGCGATGTACATTCACCCAATCTCAACAGATTACTTTTCCCAGCTTCACTTACTTTCCAGAGTATCACTTTCCTTAAAATTGTCAAAAATAGATTTGGTAAAAAGAAGTCACTCACTGGCTCCAATTCACTCCCAGAAGCTCTGTACCCGGGTGTGTGTCCCCAGGAGATATAAGAAGCCAGGGAGTGACACGACCCACCGTTCTCCATCCATCGGATGCATTGGATTGACCGGACCTTTCACATTATACCAGCGCTTAATCAAGGAACTGCTAACACAAATCCTCCATCAGAGTTCACTCTCACCATTGTAGGCTCAAATTATTTGTAAAGAACATTATTCCCAATGTGAGAAACATCCATAGCAGTCAGCTGTGAGGCTAAAGAAATTATTTCCCTATATTCCTCTTCTGCTGTCGGGCTGACAATGGTGATTCTACCTAATGGGCAGAGGCAGAAAAACTTGACAGGTTCTAAGACTTTGTCACAATATCCAGATATAAAAGAAAGTTTTGCCTTACTAACACCGCACGACTGTTCAGACACAAACAAGGAAGTGGCTGGGTGATAAACTGCAGTTATAAAGTGCTAAAGGTGACAGCAATGCACGACAATCCCAGACACACAGCGCCATTGTATTGTGTCATCAGAGCACAACTGTCACACTATGCAGCCTGGGACACACAACACACATATATCTGCTGCAGAGAATAATGAACCACAACAGTGTGACAAAGATACAGATAGATCCAGGGCAGGAGGGAGAACATTGCATATAAAAATAAGAAAAAATACAAATATTTGTATAGGAAACCTCACACATGGGATGAAATCACGCCAGCCAGGAAGCACAGGACAGAAAGTGACCCCAGCACGGGGTATATGAGACGAGGTGCCCCCAGCACGGGGTATATGAGACGAGGTGCCCCCAGCACGGGGTATATGAGACGAGGTGCCCCCAGCACGGGGTATATGAGACAAAGTGCCCCCAGCACGGGGTATATGAGATAAGGTTTCCCCCAGCACGGGGTATATGAGATAAGGTTTCCCCCAGCACGGGGTATATGAGATAAGGTTTCCCCCAGCACGGGGTATATGAGATAAGGTTCCCCCAGCACGGGGTATATGATATAAGGTTTCCCCCCAGCACAGGGTATATGATATAAGGTTTCCCCCCAGCACAGGGTATATGATATAAGGTTTCCCCCCAGCACAGGGTATATGAGATAAGGTTTTCCCCAGCACGGGGTATATGAGATAAGGTTTCCCCCAGCACGGGGTATATGAGATAAGGTTTCCCCCCAGCACGGGGTATATGAGATGAGGTGCCCCCAGTAGGGGGTATATGAGACAAAGTGCCCCCAGCCCGGAGAATATGAGATAAAGTGCCCTCAGCACAGAGTATATGAGATTAAGTGCCCCCAGAAGAGGGTACATGGCAAAAAGTGGCCCCTGCAAAGGGTATATGTCATGAAGAGGAGGGTAAAGCAGAAGGTACATGGCATAAAGTGCCCCCAGCTGAGGGAACATCAGTTATAGACACCCCCTATTATAGGGTTTAGGGCATAAAGTGCCCCTGCAGAGACAGTTAAGGTTACACACACACGACATTATACAAAATGCCCCCAACAGAGGGTATATGGCATAAATTAGCCCCCAGGGAGAGTAAATGAGATAAAGTACCCCCAGCATAAGGTATAAAAGGCCCCCCAGGGGAGGGTAAATGAGATAAAGTACCCCCAGCATAAGATATAAAAGGCCCCCCAGGGGAGGGTAAATGAGATAATGTACCCCCAGCATAAGGTATAAAAGGCCCCCCAGGGGAGGGTAAATGAGATAATGTACCCCAGCATAGGGTATAAAGTGCCCCCAAGGGAGGGTAAATGAGATAAAGTACCCCCAGCATAGGGTATAAAGTGCCCCCAAGGGAGGGTAAATGAAGTGACTGCTGACCTCTTCCCTCCCTGAGCCCACAAATGACTGGGCATTGCCCTCACTCGGGGTATTTCTAACACTTCCTGGTCACACTCGGTGCCCCAACTTTCTATAAACATTCATGTCGCACATCCCCGACCTATGTATGTGGATACTTCCACTGGTAAGTGATCGGTATAGGTCGGCCCCTTACCTCCGATATGTGGCAGATCCGCACCGAACGCCTTGTGCTCGCTGTGTCACCTACATAGGATGAGCCCCCCCATACACCGAGCAGACCCCCCCATACACGGCTCCGGCCTGTCAGTCAGCAGCGCTCGGGGGGCGGGGCCGCTCCTCTTCCGGACACAAAGGTTACTTTTGGTTTTGTTTCCTCCGGTTGTGGACCTGCAGAGTCCGGAGACCCAGCACTGCAAATGTCTGCTGACAGGCCACACAAGCCGGACTGCCGCCCCCTCCCATCTCTGCCGCTGGCTGCTCACAGGAAGAGTTTCCTTGTGTCAGCTCTGTGCGGCAGGCTGGTGTACGGATGGGGCATCCCCGGCATCCCTCCAGCCGTGCGGGCTCCGGGGTTTCCCTGTCACAGCATTAGGACTGGGGGTGCTCTGTCAATATATAGACCTGTATACATGGTTAGCCCATACTGAATTATATGGAATGCTTAAAGTAAATGCATGTTGTGTTGTGGTATGTGTGTGTGTTGTGGTATATGTGTTTTTTGTTACGTGTGTTGTGTTATGTGTGTTAAGGTGGCCTGTTCATTTATTCAGCTTTCCTAACACACAACAGACCAATAATAATGGAAGCATTAATTTCACAGCATTGCGTTGTGGTCTATTCTCAATGAATTGCGCCTCACAATTGTAGCGCATGTTGCTGTGGGTGGCAGTGATGTGAGCGTTACCACAGAACACATTTTACCCCTAAGGAACCCTTACAATAATGTTCTGGTGTCAGGGAAGCCCTGTTATAATCAGTAAAGGGGAACTTCCATCCATCATCTTATAGGAGGCCTGTCAGCCTCAGCTCAAAGTATCAATGGCAACTTCTGGAAGAACCACTAACCCGACTCTCTCCTCTACAATCTATTATGAATGCTGCAGCCAGACTCATCCACCCTTCCCTCCGCTCCATCTCTTTGTAGTTCTCTTCATTGGCTTCCTTTTCACCTTAGAATCAAATTCAAGCTCCTGTGCTTTGCCTTCAAATCCCTCCACAGTTATTGTCCCACTTACATCTCTGACCTGGTAAAAAATACTCCCCCTGCCGCTCTCTCTGCTCCTCCAATGACCTCTTTGAAGGACAGAACTTTGCTTCGTAGTGCAAGGTCTGCTTTAAAGACGATTTTTATTTTCTAATGTTATCTTTATTGTTGAGTAAACATTAATAAAAACACATCCCCATCAAATCCCACCTTTGCCTATGTTTCCCTTCCAGGAGCCGGCCAGGCTTGCAGCCCCCCTGGTAACATGTTGTTGGATTTGGTGCAGCATGGAAGTCCAAGGACCGAATTATTAGAAGACCTCCATTCTGTATGAAAGCTTCTGCCTCCTGGTATATGTGATGTGGGTGTCCTGCATTAACCCTGCCAAGGTGAGAAATTGGGGGGGGGGTAAAAGGTAAATAAAAATCCTATGCCATCCACCTCCAAAATTAAGTATGCTGTGTCCTTGGGTTTCTATATCCTATTTTGATACCCCATTTTTGTGTGTTTTGTTAGTAAAGGTGCGTACACACTTCCAATTTTTATCGTTCCAATCGAACGACGAACGATCGATTGGGCAAAAAATCGTTCGTAAAAAAGTAACCAACGACGCCGACGAACGAGGAAAGTCGCTGGAAACGAACGACCGGACCGACGGATCGGATTGGGCGACGATCGTTGAACATCATTCGTGTGTACGGTCGTTCGTTGATCGTCCATGTTCAGAGCATGCGTGATGAACGACCGTCCGTTCACTTTCCTGTCGTGCACATAGTTCCTCTATCGCTCAAACGATCGTATCTATTGTGTGTACAATATCTACGAACGATCGTGTCGTTACCTCTATGTGCAGGATCGGTGCTATACGATCGTTCATATATATCGTGCATGAACGTTCGTCGTTCGTTTTCCAACGATAATAATTGGAAGTGTGTATGTAGCTTTAGTCCATACATTTTGAATGTGCTTTTTAATTGGAGACACATCAGTGCAGCTTTGTGGTGTGAATAGGCAACAAATTATGTGTCTAAGCCTTTATTACTTTTTTAAACTCACATGACCCACCAGATAACATGAAAAAAAGTTAAGTTTAACATAAAAAAAGATATCTTGTGATTATGTATTTTTTTTTCTTTTTTACAAACTCCAATAAACATTTTATATATAAAGAAACTTGCTCAGCATAACTGAATAATTGATCCAGCAAGCGAGGTCTTTACTATCTATTGGTTATCACCAAGGGGTAAAATCATTCACGTCTAAAGGGATACTACTGGTAGGTGTGCCTTTTCAGCTCTAGCTTGTCCCACCCACACTGCGTTCCAAGCCTCGCTTCAAGTATGATCATGTGACTTGATTCTCATCCATTCATTGGCCATTTGTTCTTTACAGCATCTTTCACTTCTACCATATAGCAGAGACTACAACTTATACTGCTCTCTATATGAAAATTTATTTACATACCTGCTAATTATTGTTGCTGACTAAACCTAATTTACAAATACAGTCACAAATGTTAATTTATTTCATTTCATTTCCCTGGAAATTGAACATTTTTTTAAAGTTAAAACAACGCCAACAAATGTTGATTCTCAAGTATAGACCTGGAGCAAAAAAAATGTATGTGGTCTGATGACATTGACCTACTAAGATGAACTACTTAGTCTTCAGTAAATCGACAAAGATAAAGAAGGAAAAAGTGGGGTTTTGGCCTTGGTTTCAAACAAGAATTATGTATTGTGTAATCACGTTCATACATAATTAATAACAACAATAAAGTAATTTACCCTGCCCATTATATATCATGGACTAGGGTTTTTTCTACTATACATAAATGCGCTAGCATTTAGTGTTCAACCATTTTGCCTTAATAATCCAACGCTTTTCGCCACTGTGGGCTTCCTCAGGGGTATGCAATGTCGACTTTTACAGTCTGGAAGATAGGTATAGTACAGTAACATAATCATATTTCATATGAATCATGTAGATACTAGTAAGGTTAGTGTGTATTCCTGCTTCCATGCTCACACACATACATATATAAATAAATACATGAACATGTGTACACACATACACACATATTTATAATATATGTGGGAACACATCTAAACATCCATGAGTTATAAATAAGTCAAAGTGATTACCAAAACATTAAAGAAGTACAGAAAAATTCATATGCATATATTAAACCCAGTTAACTACATATCTTTGTTCCTACTATATACCAGGGGTGGCCACTTTGAAACCTATTGACTCACACAAAAGCTGAGGAAATATATTTTTCTTTCCTTTTGTTCATGCTTCAGTAGATTGACATCAGCCAGTCTATTAAAATAGACCTATCACAATATTTTTAACATTATATAAAAAAGTGGATAACCCTTTTATATAATTATAAAATGTCTTTTTTCCTTATACCTTCTTTTTTACCATATCTGTAATGACTGAATGGCAAACCTTGAGTTTTCTGGGATACATACATCACGTATCCCAGGAGGCTTTGACTGCTCCTTGTGCCAATGCCAGAGAGAAGCAGAAGGGGCTTTCCAAAATGTTAAAAAAAGTTCTGATCTCACACATGCGCAAGAAGATCAAAACATTTTCAAAATAAAATTTCAGAAGGAAATGTCACCCGATCTTGCACCTGTGCAGTGCAAGATCCCGTGATGTAAGCAGAGGAAGACGGAAGATGATGGCGGCACCCACTGGTTCCCTTGCATTGGAATTTTAAAAGAAATCCAGGACGGCGAGCGACAGACTGGAATCAGATTAAAGCTCAGCATAGGTGTAATACTTTAGGAACCAAGTATGTGTTTCTCAGTGACTACAGAGAATATTATGAAGAGAAAAAAAAGGAGAAATACAATGTCAGTATCATCACTTTCTGTATACGACTTCTGTTCATTTAACTTGCTGTCTGTAGTTTCAGGTCATTTGGTGTTTCAACACAGGGATATGTGCTTGGCTATACATATGGCTTGTGAACAGTTCCCCTACATCCCTGTTCATGAGAAATGAGGGTTTAGATAGGAGATTACTACAAAAGGTAAGCAGATGAAAATGTATATACATTTTTTTCAAGATGCCACTGTTTTTGTCTAAGGAGAGGAAAAATTAATGTTCATTATGGTTAGTGCATGTATTTTGGTTATATGGGTTATTGGAGTAACCATAATTGAATGCTTTAAAGGTTGAGGACCCTCTTACATTTGGCATTTTTGCCAGCTACACCCAATATAGATGGTGTCATCATATCAGACAGTCAGCTGGAGCAGAACTGTGACGTTCGCAATTCCCAGGACTAAGGGGATAACATGGCGGGTACATACAGACTTTGTCTTTCTGAGGCAGCCAGTGTTCCAATAGATTTTACTACTTATAATGCTGAAATCTCATAGCATTACCAAATCTTAAACTCCAACCACCACTTTTTTGTTCCTACCCCTATGGGCTTATTTATACTGGAAGCAGAAACGGTGGTTCTTTTTTGGTTCCCAGCAGCTGTTGAGGTCCCTCACCCCCACCATTAAACATTTTATAGTGGGCTGAACCTCTCATCACAGCTCCCACTTATTCCCATGGGCACAATTTAGAGATGTGAGGAAGCAGTAAAACCTCACTGCCAGATTGAACTAGTTTTATCCCCTCTCTGCCCTTTGCCTAACCTTAACCTTATCCTGTCCAGTGCCCAACCTCAGCCCTCCTTGCCTGGTGCCTAATCTAACTTTTAGTTATTTGATCCTACGAATATTTGATTTACAGCAGTTCCATCATCTACCTCATATGTTATTACTGAATTGACTTGAAAACTGCAGGAATTCTTTTACTATCTATGGGATTATATGACAATAGAATGCTATTGGTAGATTCCCTCCTAGCTGTATAGGATTGGCTACTGTATAGATTTTATTGTATTATGGATTCATACTACAACACCTCTGTCATGATTAAGTCTGACATGTAAGCACAATGATTACATAATATAAACATTTAATATCTTAACAAGGAATGACTGGGTTCCCCCATCAGTAATTGATATGTAGGTTGCCACCTCCCGAAAGAATAATATAGGCATTTTTATCCCTGTCCTCCTAACATTTAATATCTGTTTACATCTGTTCAACATGTGTGGTTATATCACACCATTTACTGTGAATCTATTCACTTTTTGTGAACATCCATGCATGAGAGAATATTATTGGGTAAAAATATAGCAATTACTCTGGAACAAAAAACCTTTTTAACATGGGGGAACCCTGAAAATAACTTTCATGTCCTAAGGATCCCCCTTTGATAATTACTATATCCACAGCTCACTGTATCATAGCATAGTGGACAGTGGGTGAATGCATCTTACATTGCTGGCCAGTGGGGAGAATGTAATCTTTAAAAGATCATTGATGTCAGTGGTCACTGAACAGGGAGGCACAAATTGCTAATTGATCAGGGAACCCCTAGCAACCTCTGGAGGAACTCTAGCGTTCCACAAAACCCTGTCTGAGAAACACTGCTCTAGAGATTACCCTGTGAGGCCTGTGCTTAAAATTTTATGGGGAAAATGATCTAGATACTTACAGCCCTACTACAGAAAGGCTGTTTGTCAGCTTTCATTAGTGGTGTATATTTATCTAGCCAATAATTACTTTTGGATAGAAGGAGTTACCACCTTGTCTTTTAACATATATTTTGTACCATTTATATTTTACCCTAAAGATGTAGAAAGTTGAAGTATCCATCCAACATTTTGCTGCAGAAAAGTCAGGCATTGATATGTTTCAAGTGATTCTATGTAAAAAACTAATAAGAACATAGTAAATCAGGCCCAATAATAACGCTCTCAAATGCTGGAGGCTTTCATAAGTGAAGCTGGGTGATTCCTAAACCTGAAATGGATCTAGTCCATGATTCAAAACATTTGCTAGCAAATAACAAATGCCTTTGAAGAAATCCATTCCAGGTGTTGGATCACCCAGCTTTACTGGTAACAGTATATCTGGTGATAGTATGTGTATCACTTTAGCTTCTCATGATTATAGGATTACAATGATGAATATCAATTAAATAATATAAACTATAGTTTGTGTTAAAGTGGTATACAATCTGAAGGTCTTGGCATACATTCTATCTCTTCCTATAGCCAAGATGTACTAAACACCATAGTAAAGTAGTCAGTAAAAAGAAAAGTAGTTGCATCATAAGTAACCATAAGACATATTATGCTCCCACTGAATTTAAAAAAAGGTTAGTTTTTTAAATTCAGTGGGAGCTGACATAACAATTATTGGTTTAGTAATACCATTCTTTAAGTTCTTTATCCAGATTAGCCAGTACATTAGCTTGCTGATTATTGGAAAGGGAAGAATGCCACCCTTACACATAGCCAAAAAGATCATTGGTGTCAGTAAAAGTGACTGGAAGGGTGCAAACTGTTCACTGGTCAAAGAAACCCTAGCATGCTCTGTAGGAACCATAGGAAACACTGCTTTTTAATGTCCTTAATATCTTTTACATTAGTGAGGATTTTAAATTGGTGTGGTGCCAACGATAATTTTAGGGTATTGTTATCAAAACTATCCCACAATAAACCCTTGAACATCAATGATAAGATGTACTAAGTTAACAGAACAATTTGTTAATTTTATAGGTCTAACATTTAATTCAGTAGGTCCAACATCTCTTTTTATATGCTTTTGGTGTGGGAGATTTAAAATCTGTAAGGTATATTTTAAAATAGTATAGATGGTATGTCTGTGTGCAAAGTAGAAGGTAGCATCAGACAGCAAATAGTTAAAATATACCCATAGTTTATGAACAGAGGATTTTTATAACCTTATCCAGCAAATGCCACTTTGTGGTTCAATTCACTGCCAGCTGCTAATGTTTCTTCACTCTTAATAGTAGTGCTGTGGTTGCTCTAATTTCCCCTCGAGTATTTATTTCCTGTTAAAAATTCTAGTCATTTTTCATCTCCAATAATAACCCAGGAGATCCACGGCTGTGTGCAAAATGCTTATATGTAACTTACCAATTAAATATTAATTGATCATTGTATCTGCAACTGGTAAATGTTTAAAAAGTTTAGGGAAACTTGCATAATACCATATCTGTGTTTGTGTATGTTTTGTGTATATTACAGCAGCAGATTGCTACAAACATGTAATGCTGTGAAAATAAATCAAATATGCCCTTGTAAACAAACTCTGACTGTAATGTTATTATATGAAGAAAACAGTAAGAAAAAAAATAAGAAAAAAAGTAGCAGCAACGTTGGTAATACAATGATAACTCTCAAGGCAAGAAGATAAGCGTAGTATAGAAATTAGTAAACCCCTCCCCCCTCACATGTTATATTTACACAACCCAGCCACCAATTAGGTCTGGGACAGGTGTTACCTTTTCAGTAATTTATTGTTAATTAGGATGTCTATACCACAATATCTAATTTTATTAATGAAAATGTATCAATACATTTAATGATTGCTAAACTGATATCTTTCTAAAAAGTATAGTTGTCTGGCTGCCATGCTGAGCCAATGGTTTTATAGTTAGGAGAGTCACTGATCTAAAACAAGCTTGCTGATTAGGAGTGGTGGCTGAACTAAATGACTGATATTACATATAATACAATAGAAAAAATATAAATAATACATATTATTTATATTTTATAAATAATATGGGGCAAAGAGGGCACCTGTGTTACTGGGTAAAATCTTGGATGGACGTTATGTAGGACCTACATTTCTCAGGTTTTACTATTGAGATGAAACCAGTGGAGATTTGTTTGCAGGGAAGCTCTAGCTTTCCGTGCCGGTTGTTTAAAAATTTCTGTCCCAGCTGGTTTTACTGGGAATCTGCAAGAATAGGGTGAGGCAGATTCCCCATTCTAGGTGTCATGTTTTCCATGGCCCACATGCCTAAATTGCATAACTGGTGCTAATCAGCAGGGCCTGTGACTGTGTTAACCAGCTTTCTCTGGTTGATCACCTGTGTAAAGTGAAGCACTGGTTTGGAAGCAAGTTTGGACAGTTGGTTTATGTTAGCCAGGAAGCTATATTTAATACCACCCCAGAGAGGAAAGGCTGTTTTTTTTTGCCATTTTCGGGCTTAACCTCCCTAGCGGTTGATTTCTTTCTGGATTTATATGTCAAAAAGCGGTACATTTTTTTCATAAAAAATTTTTTTTATTGTAGGCCTGTAATTCTTAGGCATAACTCACCAGAATATGTCCAAACAAGAATCTGAGTAAAATAAAGTTTGAAACACAAAATCATGTCTTAATAATAATAATAATAATAATTAAATTTAATAATAAACTTTAAATAAAAAACACAAAAATCTGAGGTTTTTATGATTTTTCTCATAAACTAATAAACAACTAATAAACATCCCAGGTGTGATATATTTTGAAACAAGGGACAGCACAGCATCACAATCCGGGCAGTAGAACCGTGTTTCCTTTCTTATTTTTCTCCCAGTGTCATCACGCTTAGCTCAACACACCACGCACCTCCTCGTTGGCTCTTCTTTTCTTGCGCTTGGTGGTATGTGGTCCATAAAGTGGCGACCAGTCAGGCATTCGGGGTTCACCACCGTGGTAGCACGGTGTCCAACTCTATCGGTTTCTGCTCTTTGATATTTTAGACATATGGCCTCACAAATTTGCCAGGTAAAAATCATGGTGAAGTACAGGCCTGTCATTCTTTGCTTTGAAAAGAATGAAAGCATTCCAAAGACATTGTTCCACCAGATGTCTAAACATTTTTTTATAATATTTTTTCTGTTGTTTTCTAACAGCAGGATAAAAAGTGATCGCCTGGTCAGCTCTATCAACACCCCCCATGGTACTGTTGTGATCCAGAACAACCTGGGGTTTCAAAATGTCTTTCCCTCCTCTTGTTCTAGCTATAGCAGTGGTGGCGTTGTGTACAGTGCTCAAAAGGCACACTTCTTTTTTGTCATGCCATCGCAGGGCCATCATTTTTCCTTTTTGCCAGGCAACTTTTTCTCCAGTTTTCAGCTTTTGTTTGCTGAACATGGGTGGCATTTCTCGACGATTAGCTCTAACGGTGCCATAGGCATCTGTTTTATGCTTGATCAGGAACTCAAATAATTCAGGGGAGCTGTAAAATTTATTGGTGGTAACACAATATCCTTGATTCAGCAATGGCTCTATTGGTGAAAGCACAGATGATGTCACCACTCCATAGCTGCTGAATCTGGGGCTAAATGTTGTGCCTCTCCCAGTGTAAATGATAGTGTTTCATATGTACCCTGTTGCTGATTCACACAGCATGAAGGACTTGACTCCAAATCTGGCCCTCTTAGTTGCAATATATTGTATCCAGCTCCTTGTAGGCCATTAGGCTTTCGTCTATGCTTACTTCTCTTTGGGGGACATAGCTGTCTCTGAAGTTCTCCAACAATATCTGATACAACTCCCAGATTTTTTTCAGCTTGGGCGCAGGATGTGTGGTCTCATCAAATGTTTTATTATTTGAAAAATGTAGAAACTTCATTATTAGGCAGAAACGGTACTCAGACATGACTGTTCCAAAAAAAGGGGTAGCGATCAGCCTATTAGTGGACCAATACCACTTCTGCAGGGGCTTCCCCACCACTCCCTGCAGAATAATTAGGACCAGAAACAGCCAAATGTCCTTTTCAGTGACAGGTTCCCATTTTGTGGTCCTGGAAAACCTGCTGGATGTGGCAGCTGAGTGTTGCTCGGCATACCTGTTGGTTTCCTCAACAATTTTTTGTATGGCTTTGTCATTCAGAAATAGCTCCAGGTACGCCATGGGGTTGTGCTCCACCTCTACTTTCAGACCAGGCTCCCTAGTGAATGGGAATCTTGGGGGCACTGGCTGAGTCTGACTGATATCAATAGAGCACCAGATGTGGATGTCACTAACCTCAGTGTCCGAATCGCTGTCACTTTCTGTGTCCGATGACAGGTTTCCAGGGTAATCACTGTCACTTGACTTCACTTGCAATTCCAAGTCGCTCTCGCTGTCTGCAAGTTGTTCATATGCAGCTTGACTTGAGAGACGCTTTTTAGATGCCATGGCAGAGGTCAGGGCTGGCAGCAGGCATAAACGTCAGAATCCAGGCAGAGGTCAGGGCAGGGGGCTGGCAGCGATGTCAGAATCCAGGCAGAGGTCAGGGCAGGCGGTAGGCAGAGAAGTGGTCAAAGTCCAGGCAGAGGTCAGGGCAGGTGGCTGGCAGAGAAATGGTCAAAAGATCAGGCAGAGGTCAGTAATCAAATGTATTGGCAGGTAGGCAGTGCACTGTAACAGTGTATCTCTCACTCCAACGCTCAGAAAGATACTGTCTACTTTGTATTGGATTCAATACAGTTATTTGTATTGAATCCAAAACAAAAAAAACTGAATTACCTGCTGGCCACGCCCACCGGCAACACCCGCTCGGACATCACCAGGAACTCTTCTGGTGACTCATCAGTACAGAGAGGCTGTTGCAGGGGGAAGACAGGAAGAGAGGAGCCTGCAGGAAGATGCGATCGTTGAAGCAGGTAGATGCGATCGCTGAAGCAGGAAGATGCGATCGCTGAAGCAGAACGGAGGAGGATGCCGGCAGATAAAGTAAGACTTTATTTATCATCATTAACGTTGCTTTACCTACCCCGAGTGTGACTCGGGGGTTACCACTTTTAGCAAGTTTTTTCTACCCCGAGTCACATTCGGGGTTACCGCTAGGGAGGTTAATAATTGTGGGCAAGACCCTCCACTGATGCCTGGAGTTACCTCATTGGCAGCTTGCAATTTAATGCTAATCTCACACCATTTAAAAAATACACACACCCCACTTTGGTAAAATTTAAGTAGGCAGAATTTACAAATCCATTGGCAAAGTACAGCTAAATAGGTTGTAAATAATGTAACATGCAGACAAGGGAATACATGAAATGTATTCTAACAAGCACATTTCTTGTTGCCCATTACACTCCTTTTTTATTTTTGGAAATGTAATTTTATTTCTTGAAGCTGACTGGTTGCTACAGGCAAGTCATATTCTTGTTAGAAAATATTTCATACAGTGGCCTTGTAATAATGTTTGTAATAATGAATTAGATCAAAAATATAGAAAAAGATATCAAGTCAAAAATGTGGGGTATTAATATGTTAATACCAATGACATCCACAAATGTCCTACTGAGCCATGAAATGCGAGCTGTTCAAATTACAGATATGAAACAGTGATAACTAAGATTGTAAAATATATGATTCATGTTTCTGCAATGAAATGCTTGAAATACAGCTGGGGTCATTACACAGTTTACTGCTCCTGACTGAATTTTCCACTTCTAAATTATTCATATGCTGTTCAGTTATAGTGCATATGACAAAATTGTCCTCACAAACTTCAAGGTTCTTTCAAAAATGCTGCTCATTTGTTTGTTGTATAAATACAGTAGCATACAATGATTCTAAATAACTACCATAAGTACTATATTCTCAAGAAGTATGGGAACTTGTAAAAAGTATTATGGAAAATTAGAAGTAAGGGTCCATTTATCAATGTTTTCACCCAAGATTTTTACAACAATAATCCAAGATTCACCCAGTGTTCTAATTGAATCTTAAGAGGGAAAACATATTAAATAGGCACCATAGTCTGTATATATTGCAATTTTATGTAATTAAACGTGTTGTTAATGTACTGTTTGTCTAAATAATTATTTTTCAAATGTTTGTGGGGCAATATCTGTATCTTTTACAAACATGAACCCACCTACCTATAAATTGGAAAAATCAAAACTGATGTTGAATTATTGTCAGTTAGTAAATCTAGTATTCTCCCCAGAAATTTTCTTAAGCTGGGTGAGTAGAAGCTGTGGGTGGGTGATGGGGCTTCTTTTTGGAGACTCAATTTTTCAGTAACCACCAAAATATTGCTGGATGCCACGTGGGCCTGGATAAAAAGGGTTGGGGAGAACACTGTACATCTATATATTAACCATAGTTTTATCAATCTAACTGTACAATCTAATTTTGATTCACAAAAAACATGTAATATATAGGCCTACTGACACCAAATCAATAGCATCCAATCATGAAGGTCTTCATACTACATACAGTACGTATTACTGAATCTAAAGGGGATTGTACAGTCAAATTGTAAAGCCTTAAATCACTTATGTAAAAGTAACCCAATTACTACTCACTCTTTGAAATTATGGTACTTATGGGTTCAGTATTTTGATATATGTCTCTTTTCTTCTCACATCCCACTGCAATCTTCCCTGTGCAATCCCTCTTTCTCTTGTAGCCTTGAATCCCCAGCCCCTTTTCATTGTGGAAGAAGGTCAACCTCACTAAGCCTATAATTTCTATTCTATGTTGAATTTCAAGCTCTTTCAGCACTTTAGAAACACCTATAACCTGCCCTCTAGGAAACTCTTCGGATATCTGCACATCAAACCCTACCACCAGTTCTCCTCGCTGGTCCCTTACATCCTGTGAAACCAAGTGCCCTGATGATATTGGGTGCAGGCTTAATTTCTTTACTTTACCTTTCACTGATACTGTATACCCCCCTCACTCCTCTATTCTCTGATATGCACCTGCTTGGTATGTGAATTTAGAGTTTCCTTTCAAAGAACAGGTAGGGCACTGATTCTGATTAACCACCAAGTCATCCTCCATGAATGAAGTTGCTCTAGAAACACATTACAAGCTTCTTTTATGTTGGTACGGTATGCCTGTTCAGTTGGCTATGATTTTCCTGGGCACTTCTCCCTGCTGCTGGGAATTTGGGTGTTTGGGTGCAGCGCGGTGGCTCAGAGCTTAACACTCTAGCTTTTGCAGAGCTAGGTCCCAGGTTCGAATCACGGCCAGGTTCACCCTATGTTTACGTGGGTTTCCTCCAGGTACTCCAGTTTCTTCCCACATTCCAAAATAATGCACCTAGGTTAATTGGCAGCCCCCAAAGTATTATATCTGGATGTGCTGCCCAGTGCCACCAGATAGCTACATTATCATCCTGTGTAATTCTTTACCGATAAACCCCTAAAAGGCCTCTTTAGGGTTACTGTCAGTGCTAGTACTGCTTCACCACACTCCCCTCGCCTTCCTACATAGCCTTTGTTACAAGACGAAGGGTAAAGGAAGTACTTTCATGACAACTTTGAGGGCTACTGAAACCACATTGAGGTGCCTAAATTGTTTTAATAACAGGGTCACTCTAGGTTATCAAAAACAGCACCACAAAGTAACTCTTTAAGCTGCACTCCAAGTAATAGCTGTATAATTTACCAGTTACATTTGATATATCTGATATTGATATTTCAATATATTTATAATGAATCCATAACTGCATTAATTTGTGGTTATATCTGCTTGAAGTTCAGCAATAAACAATAAAACCAGTTAAAGATTTTCCCAATGTTTGCAGTGACCATCATGTTTAGCAACTACTTGTTGCTTGTGATTCTGTGGCATAAAGGAATCATCTAGTAAAGTTGCCAACACCTTCCAGATAAAAGTATAAAATATTATAGCATAAAATAATGCTATAACAAGACATGCAATAGTTTAGTAGTGTCATTTGTGCATTGTGTTAGGCAGCTAATTCATTTAATTAGGCTGCCAACACACCACAATGGACCAAAATACACACCAGCATTTTTCCCTATGCAGCACTTCACAAAGAGGGTTGATTTACTGAAGGCATTTAGGAAGTTCACTTAGCAAAGTTGAATTATCACTCTGCAAATCAGCTGAAAATTTACTTTGTAAAGAATACCTAACTATAAGTAATGTGAAGTATGATCTTATTGTTAGGGTTATAGGATAGGTAAATTGTTGCTGTTAAATACAGTACTAGAACAACTAAAGTTGGGGTGGGGGGAGGGAATTAGAATACTGTAAAAGTCAGTGATTGAATTAACCTCCCTGACGGTATAAATAATAAGTATTTTGAAATGTAAAAGCAGTATATTTAAAAATACTTAGTATTTTAAATGTCCCCCCTGGTCCCGCCTCCCAGCCGCATGGTCCCTCCCCCAGCCGCACGCTCGCATGCAGATGCCCAGCCAGGAACTGCGTCCCCTGGCCCTGCATCCCCAACGTTCACACCCCGGGGATGCAGATGTCGGCGGGGCATCGCCAGGTTACACAGATGCCTGGCCAGCATTGCCAGGGGAAGAAGATGCTGGGCATCGCTGGAGGACGCCACGGGCACCGCTAGAGAATGCTGAGGGCACAGCTTACCAGGTAAGCTTTTTAAGCTCCCTGGCAATTCCACCACGAGGGATTACCGGCAGGGAGGTTAAAGAAAGGACTAGCATGAGAATTAGTGTTGGGATAAATGTAAGGGCAAATGTTAGGGTCAATGTGTATGTCAAGGGAAGGTATTTTGTGAAGGTCAATATGTTGGTTACAGGGAGATTTGATGAATTTGATAAATAAAAGGGGGATGATGATGGCTAGACCATACAGTGAAGTTTTAGGCACTCTACTGAAAAAGTGGCTACAGTGGTAAGTGGTAAGAAGATGGAGGAGAATGATAGCATCCCAGCAATGGTTTCATGATTTTGGTAAGTGGCTACTTCACACTTATAAGTGATTTGGAGCATCCATTCTCAACCTTTTTACCATGGGGGAACCCCTCGAGTTAACTTTGAGGTCTTTAAGATATTACTATATCCACAGTTTACAGATCATGAGCGTGGTGGTCAGTGAGAAGAATGACACCATTACAGATAACCAAAAAGAAAACTGATGTCAGGTAAACTGACCTGAGAGGTCCAAATTTGTCATGGTAACCTCTGTAGGAACCCCAAGGTTCCAGAGAACCCTGGTTGAGAAACACTTTTTTAGAGGATTACAAGTTTTTTTTCTGTGTGACATACCTCTCATCTTTTATATTTAAATTACATAGATTCATCCTTCTTACCCATAGTCATTGGAATCTGGAAGGTTAAACAAATTACCACAATGAACAAAGATATTCAGCCCAAGACGAACATATATTGGCATTTGAACAGAATTGTTTTAGACTGATGTTATTTTGGCATATTTATTATCCATGTCTACATGCTGTTTTAGCACACAGTGTACCAAACTCTTAAACTGCAAACTAGTTTGACATCATTGACACCTCTGCATTTTCCATGTGCTACAGCTGTAGTGTGATTCATTTAGATGCATTTAACATGCATTAGCATTCACTGCTATAAAGGTGTGTTCCACTTAAAAGCACTCCAAACTGCAGAAATGTGAATGTTGCTTAACCTCCCTAGCAGTACATTTCTCTCCGGTTTTATATGTCTAAGCA
Source organism: Pyxicephalus adspersus (assembly GCF_032062135.1). Classification (NCBI taxonomy): domain Eukaryota; kingdom Metazoa; phylum Chordata; class Amphibia; order Anura; family Pyxicephalidae; genus Pyxicephalus; species Pyxicephalus adspersus. The sequence continues at coordinate 106,910,428 of NC_092862.1, read as the reverse complement.
GTGCATTGTTTTTCATGAAAATTTATTTTGCAGTATAATATAATAGTATGATATAATAATGTATGAAACACAAAATCATGTAAAAATAATACATTAAATAAATTAAAAAATATATATATTTATTTTTTATTTATTTTTTATTTTTAAAAATAAATAAATATTATACTCATACTATTATATATACTGTAAAATAAATGTTTTTTAAAATAATGTACTGCTTCTACACATATAAATACAATGTATTGCAATCAATACAGTTATTTTGTATGGAATGCAAATGAATTTCCCGCCCCGCCGGAAACGTACACACGCATCGACGTCACTGGGAACTCCCCCGGTGACCCATTGTGTGCAGAGAATGCCGGAGGAAGAAGAAAGAAGACAGGGATCACGGCGATGGACAACACGGGACACGGTGATTTAGGTAAGGCTGTATTTACTATCTTTTTCCATAGGTTTACCTACCCCGAGTGTGACTCGGGGTTACCGCTTTCAGCAACTTTTTTCCACCCCGAGTCACACCCGGGGTTACTGCTAGGGAGGTTACAGCTGATCACTAAGCAGATAAAAAATACATAAATTGACACAACTCTATAATAATATTACATTTATGAATGCAGTGCAAACATCAGGCCTGATTTATTAAAGCTCTCCAAGGTTGGAAGTTATACGTTTTCCTCAGTGAAGCCAGGTGATCTAGCAAACCTGGAAGGGATTTAATAAATCAGGCCCATCATCTCAGGTGCTGTACAGAGTCTACAGGTATGTCACTATCTCTAGAAGACCGGGTCCAGAAAGACTTGGGTTAAAAAAAGGTGGATTGAAGGGTGCCAGCCGTCAGACTAAGTAAATATCACAACACTACTGCAGAGAAATTTCTGAACTGATGATGAATATTGCAACAAAAGTTTTTTTTTGTCTGCAGTTTAAATGTAATGTTTTGCTACAATAGTTGTTTGATTTTTTTTTTATTTTTGGCTGTTTTTTTCTGCTTATCTTTGCTCCCAACTACAAATAAGCTTTGTGCCCACATTTGACAGTACATTTTTCATTTTTCCTTAGTCTTTGCTTTTTGTATTATCTCACGAGAAAGGAATGGCTTCATAAAGATAATTTTCACAGCTTACATTGATGAATCTGATCATTTCTTTCTGACAACCCCAAACATGAACTTCTCCCCTCTTGTGCTTTGGTGTCATTCTAGGTTCATGTTAGGACATCTCTTCTGAAAAAATTTTGATAAGAGTAGGGGTGGAATACACAGGATTTAAGTTATCCTGGTCTAGCCAATCAAGATGGCTATAGATCAGGAAATCCCTCAAACAGAAGAAAAAGAAGATGGTGGCAATCACAGTGGAAAAGTGGAACAAGTGAATATATTTCAAAAATTGCGATCAGACAAGTATTTTTTTTTTTATTGCAGAAGGGACATTGCACCTTGTCACAATTTTGTTTTAATTTTTTTTTTGGTGAAGTTTGTTGGTGAAGCATTTAGCACTTCTTCAAAATTACTTTAGAATGCTAAAGGGTGTCATACTTTCTTTACTTCAAAGTCTATTTTGTTCCATTCCTTTTGTGTATTCCCCAACAGTACTAGCTTGAGACCGGGACAGTCACATGTGCAGATAGGCATGACCAGACCAACAATATAGGCGAGTGGCCTCATGGGGCATGATAAACATTATTCAAAACAGGCCTAGACTTTTTGGCTAATAAAGGTAATATTACCCATCTTGCTGAATGTGCTGGTGACAGGACATGTAGTCAATGTTCTCAGGGAGAAGGTGTATTTGGTCCATTTAGAAAGGGAAGAGTAATAAAATTGGGTGTGCTGAGTTGTAGTTATTGGTGAAGCATAAGGGATATCATTGGGGTAGCAGGTGATGTGTATTGCAAGCTGAAAAGCTGGTCTTCTCATGCTGAATTAACTTCCACCAGTTCTTGTAGCCATGTTTGATCCTTGTTCTCTATGTGGCAACAGTCCTCTCTCTGCAAATGCTTGACAAACCCTTTGTTGAGTTAAACCTACAGCTCTGTAACCAAAGTCATTTTTATATTTCCAATACTTAAAATTAACTTAACTTGACTATAATAACTTTGTCATTATTTATTATAATGTTAATTCCTTTAGGAAATCAAACCATTGTGTATTTTAAAAACTAAAGGAATGAAAAAATACTAATTTATGCCAGGTTGACAGTTTATCATATATAAACACCATAACATCAACAAGATTGTATCACCATAAATACAAATTATTAATTTCTTTAATTTGTCATGCTAAAATTATGTGTTTAGTAAGAAGCACAGCATATACAATTGAAAAAAAAGGCTCAAACCCTGCACTGTTCTGGAGAGTCTTTTTATGAAATATGAAATACTCACTCTTCCCAGAACCTTGGGAGAAGCATCATGAAATCACCTTCTTCAATGCCTGGATGAAGGAAAGTATATTTAAGTTTTTCATATTTTTTTTACACTTTAATGTGAACATTTTGTGTGGTTGGTGCCCCTGATGTAATAAGTGAATCTTGCCTTTTATTACAAGGTCTAATTTAATATCAATAGAGATTCAGTTACTTACACTAGCTCCAAAAAATGTATCATTGAATCATCATTATGTTACTTACATTATAATATTATATATAATTTTTATATTAATATTTTAGTTATTGATATAATTATTTTAAATTGAATTATTTTCTCAATAAGTACAGAACTCCATTAAATTGTGTTTTTTATATCTCCTTTAAGTTCAGCTTTAAAATTATATATTTTTTTTTTTACTGTAATTCTGCTTTAATGACTGCTAGTGTTTGTGGATTTCGTTATTTACCAATTGCATCTTTTTAGCTTGGTATGGATTTTGGCAGCTCAGCAAGATCGATACTGAAGCCGCATTTTTCTTTTAGTGTTTATAAAGTTCATGTTGTTTTGGGTATTATTGCAGTGAAGCTTCCAGTTGTTACTGGTATTTGTCTGTGTTGACATTGATGATTGTATTAGTATTATTAAGCTTTATTTATGAAGCTTCGACATATTAAACAGTGGTGTACAAACAGGGGCTGCAGAAACATATTTACATATTTAGGAAGTACAGTGACACTGAAGAGGATCTTGCCCAATGGAACTTGCAATCTAACAAATAGGAGAGAGTAGTATACAATAGGCGGGTTAGGAATGGTGGCTAATTAGTGATGGGTTAAGAGGCAGATAAAGTTGAGTAGACAAATCTAAAAAAAAGATGGATTTTAGGGCTTGTTTATAGGTGTTAAAGTTAGGACTGAACCTAATAGGACAAGGAAGTGAGTTCCAGAGCGCGGTGGAAGCTTTAGATATTGTTTCATCTAAATTTGTTGTACAATTGATCTATATTCCAGCAGTTACCTGTCTACCCTTCTGTATGCTATAGTATAAAGGATGACTATACAGCCACCCTAGTCCATTTGTCTTGCCATAATTTTGTATTTGGATTCTGTCTCCTACTTGTTGACATTTTTACTATGTATAGCAGTTCTCTCATTTATTGGCTGCATCCAACCTTGCAAATATAACAAAAATATGTTTATTGACAAGATCAGTACTATCAGGTTGAGATATTTTAAAGGGTAATTGCACTTTAGACCAAATGGGGTTTGTTTTCTTTATGTGTGTTACAACATTACATGTTATATCATTGTGCACATTTTCCTAAAATTTGGATAAATATGAACAGGGAAAATGTCATAAAAAATTAGAAATCAAGTAATAGCCATATGAAAATGTGTGGTTTGATGCCTTTTTTTAAACTCCAAGCAGCAGAGTTGGAAGCTTTGTGCATGGGTCCTGACTATACCAAATTTACATACTGATGCTAGATAATGTTGATAAAAATCCCAGGGGTGGCACCATAACATCCATAATATGAAGGATAATAAATTCAGTAAAGCATGACATCACAGGCCCTGGAAAACCAAAGACATCTGCAGATGGAAAGGAATTACTGCACATAACAATTCTGGAATAAAGGTAACCATTATTATTTCTATACTGTATTTATATAATTCCAACATATAATGCAGCACTTACATTAATAATCAAAAACTTTTTTTTTTTTTTTTTATCATTACTGGGCTATTTAATCATGTTTAGCTGGAGTTCAGATTTAAGCAAATATGTATCTTCTATGTTCAGATCATGTAATTGCCAAATTACGTTTTATTTTTATGTCCATTTAAAATATTTTACATATGTGCAATACAGTGCCATACATTTTTTTTAATTCAGAAACAGACAAAAAAAGGAAAGCGTAGAGATGCTACAAAAGAACATTAGAGGAAGTTGAATAATTATTTTCGGAGCAGTGCAGCTGAATGGAAGTACATGCACATTTAAAAGAATAAAGCAATAGTTAAACAATATTTAAGCATCGCTGCCAATTGTCTTTTCATTGATAAAGTATTACAAGTGCATTTGTTACAGACAAGCCTGGTGGGGCTGCCTATTGCTTCCCTGTACATGTTGTTTCTTCATACTAAAGTTGAGGAAATTTTAATTTAGTTCTAGCAGAATAAACAAACATAACAAAACAAGCAATATAGAAGCCCCCCTAATCAGGCAATTGAATAGAACACAAATATAACCTTTTTAGACAACAAAATTATAACAAAAATAAATAAAAACGGGGATAATATCAACAAAAAACAGAAAAGACATTGAGGGGTAAAAAAGGAAAGGAAATGGGGAGAAATACATATCTAGAATATCTGTTAATAAAAAACTAAAGCCATTAAGAACCCACTGTACGTTTGCCATGGTTCCCATATAAGATTAAATTTGTCTAAGGTATAACTAAGAGTGTGAGACAGTTTGGTATTAACCTTATTCCAATCCAACTTTGAAGTTAGGTGATCCCTAGGACACCTTATCCCTGTTCTTTTTTTGGACACCACATTATAGAATCAATTGCTGCCATTGGAGTGGCCAATGCTTCTAATTTAACCCATTGGGGTTTGGCTCCTTGTATATTACACATGAAAATTTGCGCTATATGGGCTGCTTTAGCATATTGATGGAGAATAGGCACCCCTGGACCACCTTGACAGTGTGTCGTATCTAAGGGAAGCTTTTTTGAATTCTGCTCCTCTTCCCTCCTCAGGTGAAATTTATTATTTGGGTTTGAAGGTGATTTAAAGCTGGACTAGACACCGCTATTGGAAGAGTACGGAAGAGATACAAATTTCTCGAATGCACATTCATTTTACAGTAGCTATCCTTCCGCACCGTGAGGGTGGAGATTTAAACCATCTCTGTAAATCAGATTCAATCTTTCTAAACATAGGCAGGTAATTAGCCTGATAAAGCATTTGATATGTTGGAGTGAGTTGGATCCTCAGACATTGTAACGATTTTTCGCCTCATTGAAAGTCAAAGTTTGCTTTGATTAGGTCTACCTGCTCTGCTTATACGTTAACATTGCTTGTGATTTTGAACTATTAACCCATAACCCCGAGACTTTGGCAAAAAAATTTGAAGAAATTAGGAAGCGACACAAGAGGAGATAATATAAGGAGGTAATATACAATAGTATGTCATCAACAAAAAGGGCACATTTGTGCTCGATTTCCCCACATCGGATACCTCTAATGTCCTTACAAGAACGGATGGCTATTGCAAGTGGCCCTATGGCCAAAGCAAACAGCAAGGGAGAGAGGACAGCCTTGTTGAGTGCCTTTCTTGATAGCTATAGGTGGAGAAAGATGATCCCCCAACTAAATTCTGGCTGTGGGAATGTCGTATAAGGCTTTCGATAAATTTGTGAAATATGGCTCGAACCCCATTTTGCCCAATAGGAGAAATAAATATTGCCATGACAGACTTCTGTAAATCTAAAGACAACAGCATGGCTTCCCTTTTAGGACCTTAGTCCCAATTAGTATGCAGTAATAAAATAAGGTCAATAGACCTTCTTGTTTGGTCCGGGGCTTGTCTATGTTGTAAAAAGCCCACCTGGTCCGGATTTTTTAAAGTCCCTCAAAAAAGAATTAAGGCACATGGCTAAGATTTTAGTTAATATTTTAAGATCACAATTATTTAGTGAAATGGGTCTATAGTTGGGAACTTCTGTTGGATCTTTACCTGGTTTGGGGATGACACTAATGAATGCTCTGTTCGCGTCAGGAAGCAAAGCGTTCCCGTTGCTTATATAATTAAAATATTCTATTACATGTGGGACTAAACTTGACCCAAAGGTTTATAATAAATATTAGAAAAGCCATCCGGACAGGGTGCGCTATTAAAGCAATCAGGGGAGCGGAGCTGTCAGGAAACCAGAGCTCCACTGATTGCTCTGCTCCCTGATTGGCTGAGGAAAGGGAAATCCTGATGATTCTTAGGCTGTCATCAGGGTTTCCTATTTCTCAGCCAATCACAGAGCACTAGAGATGAATGGGAACAAGTCTCCCTATTCAAGTCTAGTGCTGAATGGCTGAGAAACAGAAAACCTCAGCCAATCACAAAGCACTAGAGGTGAATGGGGAGCCTTGTCCTCATTTAATCCCTAGTGCTCGGGGATCCCTCACTGTCAGGAGGAGTCCCATGGCTGTGCTCATGTCATGATTGCAGCCATGGGAATCATGCTGTCATTTGGATAACCTGTAAAATGAAAAAAGTTTAGTTACACAAACACACACATTTAATAAAATAAATTAACAATAAAGCCTCGTCCTATTTTTTACACATATTTTAACCCTTTCAGGGAATGAGTAAGGGGTTTTATGATACCCTGTACTCATTCCCCAGGGTTGGGTGGTGGAGATCTGGGAGTCTTCCTATTAAAGGGGGCTTCCAGATTCCAAAGTCCTATGTTTACCCTGCGTTTCAATTTTTTTAAACGTTGCAAGCAACGTTTAAGATAAAGCTCATTAACATGCCTGAAGGAAACATCCTGGTGTAGATGTCCTGGTGTAGCCCATTGGAATGCATGGGGATTTCAAACATGGGCTTTAAAAGCCTCAGCTTAAACACTGTTGAAACAGTCCGTGTAGACTAAGCCTTAAGGTTTCCTCTGTAGTTAATGGCTTTTCCAACAGCTCTGTGTGTTTCCTTTTTAACTTGGTATAACAATCTCTTTAAAAATTGCTCTGCCTCTAAACTATTACACTTTTCTACTTTACCATAAAGTTGATCATAGGAAGCTTGAAATTCTTTCATAATGTTGACAGGGTTCTTGGTCAGTTTACCGTCCTTAAGCTTAATTTTGGGTAAAGTGTGCATTTTCGTTATAGGATTAAGTATGTTGGCTAATAATCTACCTGGTTTATCACTCCAAGTAAAAAATTTATGGACACCCCACCAAGAAGATTTTTCTGTCCTCGTGGTAATTAGTAAATTGGCTGCAACAAGACCAAACTCAACAAACTTCATAAAGTGGCAAAAGGCAGACTACAGCAGACTCTCTCAGTCAAAGGACTTGCCATCCACGAGCAAAAATATAGCCAAGGGAACCTTGTAGTACCGTCCGGCTGTTAGCTTTTGGGCCCGGATTTCGCATTCTGCCATAGTGTATAAAGTGGAGCTTTAGCACCATCTGTTGATGTTGAGGGGCCATGTGAGAGCAAATCCAACTCTCTTAGAAGCCCTTCTCCTTCCTGAAAAGTGGAGAAACCCATATGTTTTCTTATAAATTAATATATATATAATTATTACTTTAAGTGGGAAGGCCCAATGGTATTTTATGTTTTGTGTTTTGAGAGCTTGTGATAATGGTTTCAAAGCTTTCCGCCTCTAAATTGTGAACAGAGAGAGAAATCAAAGAAAATTTGAACGAAATCTTTACGTCATAATTTCTTCCTTCTTTCTTGTCACTCTGATCCCTGCCTCTTTAATTGTAAAATAGTGTGGTTTCACCGTTATGTCACGTGGGGGGCCACCTGGTTTAATGGCGGCTTGAACACGATGGACCCAGTCCAACTCAAGACAGGATTCTGGGACATCCGGAAGAATAGATTGAAGAAATCTGAGAGTGGCTGCAGAGACATCCTTTTTAGATTCAGGAAGGCCGCGTATACTTAAGTTATTGCGCCTTGTCTCCGTCAGTGGAAAAATGGAAAACTGAAAAGCTTGAAATTTGTTCTACCTATGGTATGATGAGAGCCCAAAAATCATCATAATGATTGTATTTTTGTGCTATGAATGTAAAAGGTTTCGATTGTTACAAAAAAAGCAAGTGGGAGTACCCTGATTTGGAATGAGCAGGACGACCTGATGGTCCTGATGTTCCCATACGACTGTTTAGTACACTCCCTGATATTCCTGTATCCGACATGGAGGATTTACAGGGTTTGAAGTGTGATCCAAGAGTTAGCAGTAGAAGTGAATATGAAGGAAGTGTTTCATCAAACCAGAAGTTCCCCTAAGAAGAGCTTAATGATTTAATACGTGACCTAAGTCTGTCAAAACAAAGATGTGAACTTTTAGCATCCAGGCTAAAAGAAAAGAACTGTCTGAGACTGGAAGTTAAAATAACAGTATATAGAACAAGAGAGGTGACACTCTTACCATATTTCAGTGAAGATGGAGACTTGGTGTACTGGTATAACATCCCTGGACTACTAGCCCATATTGGAGTTCCAGAATACTGGCAGTTTCCATAGACAGTTCCACTTAAAGTTTGTAATCCGTTTTACTGCATAATGGCAACTGCTATTCATCATTTCCAACTGGTCACTCAACAAAACTTAAAGAAGAATATGAAAATTAGGGATAAGCGAGAATGCCCCCGGCATTCTTGCAAAAATTTCCTCCAACTTCCAATGGTTCTGCGAAATTTCGCGAACATTTTTCGCGAACCATCGGAAGTGGAAATTAAAACAGGAGGTTTCACAGAGCTACATTCAGCCCTGGGAATCTCCCTGTTTGCCATTCCTGGGGTGCTAGAGGTTAATGAACCTCTAGTGCCCCGGGGATCGCACACTCTTCTCAATTATTGCAGCCACAGCTTTGATTTCATTGATGAGCTCAGTGTGCGATCCTCGGGGCATTAACCTCTAGTGCCCCAGGGATCGCCTGCAGTCACAGCTATGACTGCAAAGTTCCCACAGGCATGTGACTGTGCACTCTTCAGTTCCACTACGATCCCCGGGGCACTAGAGGTTATTTAACCTCCAGTGCCCCGGGTATCGCACACTTTTCTCAATGATTGCAGCGTGCAGTCCATGGGGCACTAGAGGATAATAAACCTCTAGTGCCCCAGGGATCGCGCACTCTTCTCAATGAATGCAGCCACAGATCATTGAGAAGATGCCTGGCAAAGGAGAACCTCCTGACATTGTAATATAAGTTTCACTTCCAAATGATACATTTGTTCTAGATACATGTTATGCATGATGCAGCCCTCGTCCTCTCGGAGAATCAGAAGGCTGTTCTCGCTTACATTTTCGGTAATCGAGAAGGCCTGATTCGCCACAAGATTGAACTTTTCTCACTATTTTCTCGCTATATATTCTCCCTAGCTCATCCCCAATGAAAATATCAAAATGGTCTTACAAAAGCTTTGCTATCATGAAAACCAATGTTCCATATGTGTTGATTTAAAAATGTTGAACTTCCTACATAGACAGCAAAGTGGATACACAATGTACCCATGTTTCACTGGAAAAAAGTGACATGGCCTCCATGGGAAAAACTTAAAAAAAGGTGCAGCGAACATCATTAACGAGCCAATGGTTGACAAAGAAAAAATTATTCTCCCTCCACTACACATAAAGTTGGGATTAATTAGGCAACTTGTTAGAGCTCTGAACAGGGATTGCTTCAAATACATTTGTAGATTCTGCCCTGGATTGAGTACTGAAAAATTAAAAGCAGGAATCTTTAAAGGACCCCAGATTCGGAAACTGATAAATTACTCACATTTCACAAGTTACATGACTGATACTGAAGCTTCTGCCTGGCACAGGTATGTCATGGTTGTCCAGAACTTCTTGGGTAACCATAAAGCACAAAATTATGAAGAACTGGTACAAAACTTGCTTAAACTTTAAAAATTTTGGTGCTACTGTGAGCATAAAGGTACAATATCTGCATAGCCATTTGCAAAAACTTCCAGAAAACCTTTGCAATTTCAGTGGGGAACAAGGGGGGAGGTTCCATCAAGATATAAAGGTAATGGAAGAAAGTTATCAGGGCAGATGGGATAGACCAGACATGGGCAAACTACGGCCTGTGGGCCGTATATGGGGATGTCTCTCTGGGTGTTCCACGGCTCTGGCCGGTGCCATCCCAAGCAGGGTCAGGAGAAGGACCCCGCCGGGGGGGGGGGGGCGAACCGGCCAGAGCCGTGGAACACGTCCCTGGATCTGAGTGATAAGAGAGTGGGCGGGTTGTGTGCAGTGACACAGCCCGCCCACTCTCCCATCGCAAGTTCAGAGCCTGCGACGGGAGAGTGGGCGGGTTGTGTCCCTGCACACAACCCGCCCACTCCCATCGCAAGTTCAGAGCCTGCGATGGGAGAGTGGGCAGGTTGTGTCCCTGCACACAACCCGCCCACTCTTCCATTGCAGGCTCTGAGCTTGTGATGGGGGAGTGGGCAAGCTGTCACTGCACAAGCTGTCACAAGCGGAGTCCCTCTTGGGTGGAAAGGATATGTTATCAGGCACTTTTTATCCAGTCAAGGCATCAGGGAAGATTTAGAATTTCCCCAAGTAATCAAGGTTTCATGGGCATGAGATTGTAGTGATTGTAGAAGGTTAGAGTAAAAAGGTAGTTGCTTGTATTAAAAGTGCACTATGAAACAACAGTGATTTAAGCACCAATAAAATCAAGCACCTAACTTCTAGGTCAACTACTTGATTGTACACTTTATTCTTGACATTCTTATGGAAACCTGTAAAAATCCCCTTTTGCATTACAATAGTCTTAGAGTTAGAGACATGGAACTAGGAGGAAGGGAATTCTGTTTCTTGTAGAAGGTAAAATACCAAAAGTCTTAGGAGTGCTTTTTGGAGAAATGTAGTACCTGCATATTGAGGGACAAGGAAGTAAGTGCCATACATGATACATGTGAAAATAAGGAGTTTTTACTGTATACAGTAGAACACCTGGAAAACTCAAGTAAAGATGAGTGCAACCTGAGTGGATATG